>NC_056001.1:93444630-93482307 GCF_018446385.1 Zingiber officinale
AGAAACAAAAGAACACAACTTCGAAAAACATATTCGAAATTCTAGAACGTAAGCCTCTTGTATTTGGTATTATTTCCATAAATAACTAGCATGATGAGGAAAAGGAAAAACTACTAGTTATACCTTCTAGAAAGACCTCTTGATCTTCTACCGTATTCCTCTTCTAACCTCGAACGTTGTGTGGGCAACGATCTTCCGAGACGAGAAACCACCAATCACCTTCTTCTCCTCCTAGCTAGGTTCGGCCAACAAAGAGGAAGCTTCACCAAGGAAGAAAATCAAAACACTAACCAAGCTCCAAGAGATGCTAGCTTTTTCTCCTTCTTCTTCTTCTTCTCCGAGTAGTATCCGGCCACCACAAGAGCTCCAAGGGAGAGGGAGAGGTTCGGCCACCACAAGAAGAAGAGAGGGAAGGGTGTTGGCCGGCCACACCAAAGAATAAGAGAGGAAGAGAAATAATAGAGGTTGTATCCCATGAAGGCACCCTCACCCCTTCTTTTATATTCCTTGGCCTAGGCAAATTAGGAAATTTAATTACAATAAAATTTCCTCAATTTCCTTGACATGATTTAATTTAGAAAAATAAAATAAATTTTCCAAATCAAACTTCAATGGCCGGCCACATCATTGGAGAACAAATTGGACAAGTTTTAATCAACAATTAAAACTTCCTAATTTGTTTCCGGAAATTTTAAAAAATAAAATTTCTCTTTAAAATCTCTTCATGGTTGATAAAAGGAAATTTCTATAATTTTAATTTTATCAACATGTGAATAATTTTTAAAGAAAAAATAAAACATCTCTCCTCTACAAATAAGGAAAGAGATCTAATCTCTTTCTTTAATCTTTTGTAGATCTTTTACAAGAGAGATATTTTATTTTTAATTCTCTTTAAATTATATCTTCCACATAATAATAAAAATTAAAATTAAATTTCTTTTTAATTTAATTTGGCCGGCCCTACTAGCTTGGGTTCAAGCTAGGGCCGGCCACCCAATTTTATACCTAGGCCGGCCCTAGCTTGTTCCCAAGCTAGCTTGGCCGGCCCCTATTGGGTGGGTATAGAAGGTGGGTATAGGTGGGTATAGAACTCTATAAATAAGAGGCTACGATAGGGACCGAGAGGAGGAATTGGTTTTGGTCTCCCGATAAAATTAAGCATCCCGTGTTCGCCCCGAACACACAACTTAATTTTATCAATGATAATTCATTCCACTAGAGAACTATCATTGAACTACCGCACCAATCCCAAATTACATTTTTGGGCTCCTTCTTATTATGAGTGTGTTAGTCTCCCTGTGTTTAAGATATCGAATGTCCACTAATTAAGTGAGTTACTGACAACTCATTTAATTAATGTCTTAGTCCAAGAGTAGTACCACTCAACCTTATCGTCATGTCGGACTAAGTCCACCTGCAGGGTTTAACATGACAATCCTTATGAGCTCCTCTTGGGGACATTATCAACCTAGTATCTCTAGGACACAGTTTCCTTCTATAATCAACAACACACACTATAAGTGATATCATTTCCCAATTTATCGGACTTATTGATTCATCGAACTAAATCTCACCCATTGATAAATTAAAGAAATAAATATCAAATATATGTGCTTGTTATTATATTAGGATTAAGAGCACACACTTCCATAATAACCGAGGTCTTTGTTCCTTTATAAAGTCAGTATAAAAGAAACGACCTCAAATGGTCCTACTCAATACACTCTAAGTGTACTAGTGTAATTATATAGTCAAGATAAACTAATACCTAATTACACTACGACCTTCTAATGGTTTGTTCCTTTCCATTCTGGTCGTGAGCTACCGTTTATAATTTATAAGGTACTGATAACATCATCTTCAGTATGTGACACCACATACTATGTTATCTACAATATAAATTAAATGAACAACTACAAACAAATGTAGATAATTAGACCAAATGTGTTTCTTTATTCATAATGAATGTTTACAAAGCTTAGGCTTTCGATACACTCCAACAATCTCCCACTTATACTAATGACTAAGCCATATCTTCTACCATACATCCGATTCCCATTCCTCCACATGCCGATCGAAAGCTTTGTGGAAGGGCCTTAGTGAAAGGATCTGCCGAGTTATCTGATGTAATCTTGGCGACGACAACTTCTCCTCGCTTGGCGATGTCTCGTATCAGGTGGTACTTGCGCTCTATATGTTTACTTGCCTTATGAGCTCGTGGTTCCTTCGAGTTTGCAACTGCACCGCTATTATCACAATAAATTGTGATGATCTTGGGCAAACCAGGAATCACATCTAAGTTCATTAGAAAGTTCCTGAGCCATACAGCTTCTTTGGCTGCCTCAGAGGCTGCCACATACTCAGCTTCCATAGTTGAGTCCGAGACGCATTTCTGCTTAACACTCCTCCATGCAATAGCTCCACCTCCTAGAGTAAACACATAGCCTGAAGTTGACTTACTGTTGTCCCTATCTAATTGGAAATCCGAATCTGTGTAACCCACAGGGAGCAAATCGTCTGCTTGGTAGACTAGCATATAATCTCTAGTCCTTCTCATGTACTTTAATATATGCTTTACCGCAGTCCAATGTCCTTGTCCAGGATTACTCTGATATATGCTAACCATGCTCACGGCAAAACAGATATCAGGTCTCGTACACAACATTGCATACATAAGGCTTCCTACAGCCGAGGCATAAGGAACTGCCTTTATGTCCTCTATCTCCTTTGATGTCTTCAGAGACATCTCTTTAGATAAAGCTACTCCATGCCTAAAAGGTAAGAAACCTTTCTTGGAGTTTTGCATGCTAAAATGAGCAAGAATTGTATCTATATATGAAGCTTGGGATAGACACAACATTCTTTTCTTACGATCCTTATAACTTTGATCCCAAGAATGTGTGCACAATCTCCTAAGTCCTTCATATCAAATTATTTGGACAACCATACCCTTACGTCCGATAATACCTTGACATTGTTGCCAATTAACAAAATATCATCTACGATAGTACAAGAAATACCACCACGTTTCCGTTACACTTCTTGTATACACAAGATTCATCCGGACTTTGAATAAATCCATATGATCGATTACTTCATTAAACCGGATGTTCCAAGATCTTGAAGCTTGCTTTAGTCCATAAATGGACCGATTGAGATTGCATACTAGATGCTCTTTGCCTTTTCAATGAACCCTTCGGTTGCTTCATATGGATGTTCTCTTCAAGACTTCCATTAAGGAAAGCTGTCTTGACATCCATTTGCCAAATCTCATAATCTATATGAGCAAGAATGAATAAGAGTATCCGGATAGACTTAAGCATGGCTACGGTGAAAAGGTTTCCTCATAATCGATTCCCTCTTTCCGAGTGTACCCTTTCGCAACAAGCCTAGCTTTGAAGGTTTCTACCTTCCCGTCATCCCTCTTTTCCTTTTGTAGATCCACTTGCATCCAACGGCTTTTATACCATCAGTGGTTCTACAAGCTCCCGACCTTATTATAGTACATAGACTCTATTTGAATTCATTGCCTTTTGCCAAGATGTCGCATCTATATCTTGGAGTGCTTCATCATATGTTCGTGGATCAGGTTCATGTTTACCGGGATCAAGTCCAAGACTCTCCCAAAACATGAATCTATCAGGTTGCCTTACAACCCTCCCACTACGACTGTCTGTGGTTGTGTATCATGTGTGACACGTGTTGCAGTCTCTTGTGGTACTTCATCTTGTACTGTTGGTACTGAAGTAGACATGTCCTCTCTAAGTTCTTCTAAAACAACTTTACTACTGGGCTTGTGATCCATTATATAGTCTTCTTCTAAAAACTGGGCATTGGTGCTAACAATGACCTTCTGGTCTTTAGGACTATAAAATAAATCACCTTTCGTTCCTTTGGGATATCCTACAAACACGCGAACTTCTGTACTAGATTCTAACTTATCAGCATCTGGTTTCAGCACATGTGCTGGACTACCCCAAATCCGAATATGTCTTAGACTGCGCTTTCGCCCATTCCATAATTCTGTGGGGTAGAAGAAACTGATTTAGAAGGTACTAAGTTCAGAACGTATACTTCTGTTTCCAGAGCATATCCCCAAAATGAATTTGGTAATTCTGAATAACTCATCATTGATCTAACCATCTCCATAAGAGTCCTATTCCTTCGTTCTGCTACACCATTCTGTTGGGGTGTTCCAGGTGCAGACAATTGGGATTGAATCCCAGCTTCTGATAAGTAATTCCTAAACTCTCCTAAGAGGTATTCGCCACCACGATCAGATCGTAGTGTCTTGATACTTTTACCTAATCGTTTTTCCACATCAGCCTTGTATTCTTTGAACTTATCAAAGCACTCGGACTTGCGGCGCATTAGGTAAATATATCCGTATCTTGAATAATCATCTATGAAAGAGACAAAATATTCAAAACCTCCTCTTACCTGGACAGACATAGGACCACACAAATCAGAATGAACCAACTCTAACACTTCTTTGGCTCTATACCCCTTGGCCTTGAACGGCCTCTTAGTCATTTTACCTTCCAAGCAAGATTCACAAGTTGGAAAATTTTCCAACTCTAATGAACTCAAAAGTCCATCGGCTACAAGCCTCTGAATCCTACTTAAGTTAATATGACCAAGCCTTAGATGCCAAAGATATGCTTGGTTCATTTCCGAAGGTTCTTTTCTCTTATTTGAGTTAGAAGATGAATTATAAATTTCCATGTTTTGCTTTGTGGAAGAAATTGGATTTAAAGTATACAAATTACCAACTAATGCACCAGAACAGATAATCACTTTATTTCTTTTAATAACTACATCGTTACTGAAAGAAACTGAATATCCATCTAAAAACAGTTTAGAAACTGAAATTAAATTCTTTCTAAAACTGGGTACATAAAGACAATTTCTTAAAACCAAATTTTTATTTCTACTAAAAGATAAGTAGACATCTCCCACTGCAACAGCTGCCACCTTAGTAGCATTGCCCATGTAGACGGTAATCTCCCCTTCAGATAGTCGTCGGGTTTCCTGGAACCCCTGCAAGGAATTGCAGACATGATCAGTGGCTCCCGTATCTACACACCAGGTGCTGGTAGATAACACCGCTAAACATGTTTCAACAACTAGAGCATGAGATATACCTTTGTTTTGGTTCTTACGAGGACAGTCCGCCTTCCAATGTCCTGCCTGCTTGCAGATGAAGCACTTGCCCTTCGGCTTCTTCATTCCAGCTTTAAATCCTGTACTCTGAGATTTATTCACTTTCTTTGCTGAACCAGCTTGTTTCTTCTTCTTCTTTCCTCTCGGTTTAGAAGTAGAACCATTTTCAGCATAGTGAATTTGAGCATTGTGACGAAATAATCTTTCTGCTGCTTGAAGTTCTCCTTAATGAATAAATCCTCTTATTCATATTATAGTTCAGGCGGAACTGCTCAAAACTTCTAGGTAGCGTTTGGAGGATCATATCGATCTGGGTTTCCCCATCAATTTCTCCTCCAAGGATCTGTATCTCGTTCAGATAAGCCATCATGTTTAGGATATGATCCCTTACAGGAGTACCCTCTTGCATGGTGGTCATTATCTTTCTCATAGCTTCTTGTCTAGAAGCCCTATCACGATGACCAAAGAGTTCCTTGAGATTGTTCATAATATCATAAGTTGTTAATCTTTATGTTGATGTTGCAATACATTTGACATTGAAGCCAAAATGTAACACCGCCATCTCATCCGCCTTTACCCATCTCTTATGATATTCAATCTCCTCTTGGGTAGATTCACCAGTGGGTGCATCAGGACAAGGTTCAGTCAGTACAAATTTATAGCTTTCAGCAGTCAGAACAATATCCAGGTTTCTTTTCCAATCTATGTAATTTGGTCCAGTAAGTCTATTTTGTTGAAGTATGATGGACAGTGGGTTGAAAGTCATCCTAAGAATCACAAATAACTTTTGGTCAGAACTCTAAATTTAGAATAATATTGATTCCTCAAACAATACTCTTTTAAATTAACCAACACCTCATAACACCGTGAATTTTGTATGCCACGTTAGTGTGGACGTATACAATTTCAACATTTGTAAAAGGAGGGTTTTAACCCATTAATTTTATTATCTTGTCAACCTAACTTTTTGACAAATAAAATTAATAGTTGGTATTATTTGGTCACACAAATGATAACAGTGACTCCGTTGGGGAGGATACTATTAGATGTGTCTAAGTGTACACCATTACTTGACACTAAGTCCATTAATAAGATTATGCCCCTTCCGTTGGGGAAGATCACACGCTCTTGATTAACTTCCTATAGTCATCCAAAAATGGAAGTCTGTTCTAGTGATCCGCAAACAAGCTCATCCGTTATGGAGGAAGGCACTCAGAGCCAACGCGCAAGCTTGTTTGCATCACTTACAAACTAGTAATGGAGACCATGGGATTTACTTAAAAATCCCTCTCCCACTTAGTTATTTATAAATGAAGAATTTTAACTATGCTAGCCTACTAAACTTGTAAACTAACATGCACACACAGCACAATATAAAAGCAATAAATAGAAAATCTAATTTTTAACTATTATGGCTTTTATCTTTAATTGTCTTCCGTGTGTTGTCATCCGAAGCTGCTGCCATATTTGGCCACCGCCACCGGGTCTAACTGTCGCATCCATCTTGCTCCTAGTTCCGCTGCGCCTCTGGTCCTTAGAAGGTTCCACGCTTTGCAAGATTCGATCCGCGACATAAATAGAATTTTACATTTTTGATCCTATATTCCATAAAAGGAATGTACATGTATCTAGATCAAAAAATAAAATCCTAATAAAACTAAATACAGCTCCTGCTGTATTTTAATACAATCATGCACACACATATAAATTGCCCTTGACATGTCCAAGGGTCCAATCACACACATAATTAATTAAAAGCCATAATAGTTGGATCCTGCATCCATAGAGTTAGCACATCCTACTATTAACCTGCCTAAATTATGTATGACATGTGCATAATTAAACTAAATACCAAATACACAGAGGCAAAACCCTAGCTCTGATACCAATTGTTGGTTGCTACTCGGAAAGCCTATAGGTTCCACTGTACAAAAATTTTGTACAAAGGTCTGAACCTTTTCCTAACTACCATGTGTTCTTTTAAATTAAATTTTGGATCGTCTGCGGAACTTAACATGTTTGATCCAAAACTTAATCTATTTGTTCTTTTAGGTTTTGACTTGGATCTCCTGCGGAACTTAACACATTCGACCCAAGTCTCCTTAAGTTATTAATTCCATTAAATATTAATTTCCATAAAAGGTTCCCAGTACTGACGTGGCGAGGCACATGGCCTTCTTGGATATGGGAGCAACCACCACCGACTAGACAAAACCTTTAATAGAAAGCTAATATTTAATTTCCTAAAATAACTTTAGGTTAACCAAAGAGAACAATCAAATCACAAGGAAAAGAAAGAAACAAAAGAACACAACTTCGAAAAACCATATTCGAAATTCTAGAACGTAAGCCTCTTGTATTTGGTATTATTTTCATAAATAACTAGCATGATGCGGAAAAGGAAAAACTACTAGTTATACCTTCTAGAAAGACCTCTTGATCTTCTACCGTATTCCTCTTCTAACCTCGAACGTTGTGTGGGCAACGATCTTCCGAGACGAGAAACCACCAATCACCTTCTTCTCCTCCTAGCTAGGTTCGGCCAACAAAGAGGAAGCTTCACCAAGGAAGAAAATCAAAACACTAACCAAGCTCCAAGAGATGCTAGCTTTTTCTCCTTCTTCTTCTTCTTCTCCGAGTAGTATCCGGCCACCACAAGAGCTCCAAGGGAGAGGGAGAGGTTCGGCCACCACAAGAAGAAGAGAGGGAAGGGTGTTGGCCGGCCACACCAAAGAATAAGAGAGGAAGAGAAATAATAAGGGTTATCCCATGAAGGCACCCTCACCCCTTCTTTTATATTCCTTGGCCTAGGCAAATTAGGAAATTTAATTACAATAAAATTTCCTCAATTTCCTTGACATGATTTAATTTAGAAAAATAAAATAAATTTTCCAAATCAAACTTCAATGGCCGGCCACATCATTGGAGAACAAATTGGACAAGTTTTAATCAACAATTAAAACTTCCTAATTTGTTTCCGGAAATTTTAAAAATAAAATTTCTCTTTAAAATCTCTTCATGGTTGATAAAAGGAAATTTCTATAATTTTAATTTTATCAACATGTGAATAATTTTAAAGAGAAAATAAAACATCTCTCCAATCTACAAATAAGGAAAGAGATCTAATCTCTTTCTTTAATCTTTTGTAGATCTTTTACAAGAGAGATATTTTATTTTTAATTCTCTTTAAATTATATCTTCCACATAATAATAAAAATTAAAATTAAATTTCTTTTAATTTAATTTGGCCGGCCCTACTAGCTTGGGTTCAGCTAGGGCCGGCCACCTTATACCCAAGCTTGTTCCCAAGCTAGCTTGGCCGGCCCCTATTGGTGGGTATAGAAGGTGGGTATAGGTGGGTATAGAACTCTATAAATAAGAGGCTACGATAGGGACCGAGAGGAGGAATTGGTTTTGGTCTCCCGATAAAATTAAGCATCCCGTGTTCGCCCCGAACACACAACTTAATTTTATCAATGATAATTCATTCCACTAGAGAACTATCATTGAACTACCGCACCAATCCCAAATTACATTTTTGGGCTCCTTCTTATTATGAGTGTGTTAGTCTCCCTGTGTTTAAGATATCGAATGTCCACTAATTAAGTGAGTTACTGACAACTCATTTAATTAATGTCTAAGTCCAAGAATAGTACCACTCAACCTTATCGTCATGTCGGACTAAGTCCACCTGCAGGGTTTAACATGACAATCCTTATGAGCTCCTCTTGGGGACATTATCAACCTAGTATCTCTAGGACACAGTTTCCTACTATAATCAACAACACACACTATAAGTGATATCATTTCCCAATTTATCGGGCTTATTGATTCATCGAACTAAATCTCACCCATTGATAAATTAAAGAAATAAATATCAAATATATGTGCTTGTTATTATATTAGGATTAAGAGCACACACTTCCATAATAACCGAGGTCTTTGTTCCTTTATAAAGTCAGTATAAAAGAAACGACCTCAAATGGTCCTACTCAATACACTCTGAGTGTACTAGTGTAATTATATAGTCAAGATAAACTAATACCTAATTACACTACGACCTTCTAATGGTTTGTTCCTTTCCATTCTGGTCGTGAGCTACTGTTTATAATTTATAAGGTACTGATAACATCATCTTCTGTATGTGACACCACATACTATGTTATCTACAATATAAATTAAATGAACAACTACAAACAAATGTAGATAATTAGACCAAATGTGTTTCTTTATTCATAATGAATGTTTACAAAGCTTAGGCTTTCAGTATACACTCCAACATTGCTGTCATCGTGACGACAACATGCTAGTTATGTGAACTTCCTTAGTTAACATGAACACCTCTGAAGCCTGTTGAGTCTGTAAAGCAGTCATTTCTTTGGCTTGAAGTTCTAGATCTCTATGAACTTTGTTCCTCAAGGTCGTTCCCGACTGTACTTGAAACTGGGTGACCGACAGAAATACCTTCAGCTCTCGTGCCAGAGAGTTAACTAGACCCAAAGCTTGGGCAGCTTCATCTATAGATTTCACCTTGTCCAACAAGAATTGCACCCAGAAAGGGGGGGTCTAAAGTCATACTCTCGGTAAGGGGAGACGAATAAGGAGGAAAAGAATAGAGACAAGTGAAGAAGGAAGGAAGGATCACAACCCTATTTAAAGGGTCAAAAGACTCATGGGATCACTATACTTAGACTCACGGGATCACTATGCCTGAACTCACGGGATCACTATACTTGGATTCACGGGATTGCTGTACCAAAGGTCACGAGTCTATTGCAGTGGTCATGACAGAGTTATGGTTAAAGATAGGCAAAGAAACAAAAATAGACCTGGGTCTAGTCAGTCGGCTACACCTCCTTCGACTAGACTTGGAGGGAAGGCTAGTGATATGGGTTAGGTTTAGTAGGCCCCCGGTAAAAAGGGAAAAAGAGATAGCAGAATTAAGCAAGTATGAATATCGGACGGGGTAACATGCTTAATAAAATATAGGCCAATATCGGTCGGGGTAACATGCTTAAGAAAATATAAGTCAATACCGGCCAGGGTAACATGCTTAATAAAATATAGGTCAATATCAGCCAAGGTAACATGTTTAAGAAAATATAGGCCAATATCGGTCGGGGTAACATGCTTAAGAAAGTATAGGCCAATACCGGTCGGGGTCACATGCTTAAGAAAATATAAGTCAATATCAGTCGGGGTAACATGCTTAATAAAATATAGGCCAATATCGGCCGGGGTAACATGCTTAAGAAAATATAAGTCAATATCGTCCGGGGTAACAAATATTTCAAGAATATTTATAAATAGCTTAATGAAGATATCTGTAGTATGTGATTGTATAACATGTTTGCTAATTTGGCGGGAAGAATGTTTCTAGACTCTTTTACAACACTAAGCGACAAAGAAGGTACATCTGGGGTACAAAAAAGATTCCTTAAAAGTTATTTTCTGCAAGTACATGGCTTATGTCATCTCATAACAAACTCTAATAAATCGGTGTCCACTTCATGATTACAGAGGTTATATGAAGTGGTATAAAAAGGGGAATCCTCTCCGTTGGCCAGGTATGCTCACGCTCACCATACTCACAATCATCCATTACAAACCCTATTTTCAATCATTGTTCATCTTCTTCTTCTTTCTTTCCACACTAAGAGAGATCACTGACTTGAGCGTCGGAGGGCCTAGCCAGGGATTCCCACCCCGGTCTTAGGTCACTGACAATAGTGTTGGTTGGTCTCTGGTGCGCAGGAAATCAGGAAAGCTCCAGATCTTGGTGTTCTTCGGTGAATCCCTCCTTTCATCCTTGAAGCTTCATATAAGGAGGGTGTTCGGTGATTTTATTATAGTAGATCCGCTCTGATTTTCTCGGATCGGAATTCTCAAGTGTTCTTCGTCATCAACAGTAAGTTCCCTCCCCAACTTTCCATTTTGTCAAGCTTCTCAGACAGGATCGGTTGACATACATGCAATGATATGATGTGCAAGATACAATAATCATCATATATATATAAACAGAAATAAGGTGTAGCTAATGCTGCTAAACATATATGGCAAGTAAGCATTGTATCTAATATCTACTAAATATCATAGATGATAACAAAAGACTGTATAGATATGGAACCGATCAGCTCAAAGCTCAAGTGGATAAGTAACAAGCTAAGAAAAAATATGAGTGGAGTCCAGATAAATACAACATCCATCCAAATATCTAGCTAATGCACTAAGGTCAAAGTAGTAAAGAGTCAAAGTAAGAAGTATCTGCCTTAAATTGTAGATCGTGCTAAACAATCCCCACGTCAAGACGCTCGTCTCGAATTAAAGTCTTGCATCAACATATGTACGGTTTCAGCTAATTCAAAGTACACCAATTAGCTAAATCCAAAACCTAATCCTAATTTGATGAGGTAACCATGTTTAATTCCACCTATCGATCCAAATCTAATTAGATGATAAGTTCATCTTTAATCCACCAATCAATTCCTTAAGTCTTACCAATCAATCACTAATCAAATCTCATCATAAATCATTCTAAATCCACTAATCACTAATTAAATCCATAATAAAACACAATATCCCTAAGCATTCCATACTTGATTTAGATTAAGCTAAACATGAATCAATTCAATAACTCACATAATTCCAGTGTGCTTTACTATTGACTTGCGATCGGAACAATTACTGCTAGAAAATTGGCTATAGCTCAATGAAATTGCTGCTCCCAAGTTCAAAATCCCAGCCGCTTGGTGAAGAACTCGGATAAATCTGTGAGGAAGTGGACCAGCCAATTTGCGATCCATCCAGGCGGGACCCGCATGTGTTGAGATTTGAGGCGTTCCTACTGGTGGAACGGTATGAAGAAAGACATCGCTGAATTTGTAGCAAGATGTCTTGTATGTTAGCAGGTGAAGTCCGGGCATCAGAGACCTGCCGGCTTACTTCAGCAGATTCCTATTCCTGAGTGGAAATGAGAACACATTATTATGGACTTTGTGGTGGGTTTGCCGAAGACACGAAGAGGCCATGACGCGATTTGGGTAATCGTTGAGCGATTAACGAAATCTGCGCACTCGTTAGCGATCCGGAAGACTGATTTCCTGGATCGATTGGTAGATCTGTTTGCCGGGAGATCATCAGATCACATGGTGTTCCGTTGACTATTATTTCGGATAGAGACCCCGGTTCACGTCTCGTTTCTGGCAGAGTCTGCAGGCCTTGGGCACACAGCTCTGATTCAGTACAGCTTTCCATCCGTAGACAGATGGACAGTAGAACGGACCATTCAAACTCTAGAGGACTTGTTGAGGTCTTGTGTATTAGATTTTGGAGGCAGTTGGGAGGACCATTTGCCATTGGTAGAGAGTTCGCCTACAACAACGGTTTGCAATTGGCTATCCAGATGGCACTATTTGAAGAGTTGCATGGTAGGCCTTGTCGGACACCCACCCTCTGGATGAGGTTGGGGAGGCCCAGCTGTTGGGACCTCATAGAGCTCAGTAGGAGGCAGAGTTTGTCCGTACTATCAGACGGATGATGTCAAAGGCACAGGACCGCCAGAAGAATTATGCTGATCGGAGTCGGAGACTCTTAGAGTTCTCCATTTGCGACCATGTATTTCTGCGAGTTTCACCCACGAAAGGGGTGAAGAGATTGGCCTCAGAGGTAAACTAGCTCCGCGATACATTGGACCTTTCCAGATCTTGGAGAGGATTAGAGAGGTAGCTTACTGGCTAGCACTACCACCGTCCTTGGTAGGCTTGCACGATGTGTTCTACGTGTCTATGTTGAGGAGATACGTACCCGACCCGACGCATGTGCTGACAGATATCTCAGTTCCAGTTCAGCCAAAACGTCACTTATGAGGAGATTCTGGTACGGATTCTGGACCGGAAGGAGCGTCAGTTGCGGAACAAGACAATCCGATTGGTTAAAGTCGGATGGCAGCATCATTTCGACGAGGAGACTACTTGGGAGCTCGAGGATACTATCCAAGCTCGATATCCTCATCTTTTCACTTGAGGTATGTGATTCAGTTTACCATTCAGCATTTATACTTTCTGTCTATTGTTAGTACTTGCTGATGGTAGATAACGAAATTTGGGGACCAAATTTTTATTAGTGGGGGAGAATGTAAAATACCGGAAATGAGCATAACACCATAAGGGAATTTTTCGAAATTTTTAAAAAATTTTTGGGAATTTTTCGGAGCTCGTATGGATGAGTTTGCGGGGATAAAAACATGGCCCCGGGAAAGCCTGTTTTGGCTACCCGTTTAGGCGAGGAAATGTTTTATTTTCTTTTGTTTTTCTCGTTTCTTTTATTCTTCTCCGTTTTCTTTCTCTCCCGCGTGCCAAGCCGTTCCCCGACGCGCCCATCCTTCTTCTCCTCTCACGCGACGGTTCCACCTTCTCTTCTTCATCTTCTTCCTCTGCACAGTACCTCCGTCGGCCACCAGGTTTGACCCAGTGCCGCCGTCGCTTGTGCCCTAGCACTACCACGTGTCGCTCCTCCTCAGCCATAGCGTCGGCCCTTTTCATCTCCTCCTCTGAGCGCTGACAGCCGAGCACCTCTCTTCTGCCCTAGCGCCTGTGCCGTAGCCGCCTAGCACCGTCTGACATCTCCTGGCACAGCCGAGCCTCTCCCTCTTCATGAGTTGCTACTGCGCCACTGAAGGAACTTGTCGTGCCCTAGTTTCGGCATCGCACCGCCGCCGATCTCTGCCCTAGGGTCCCGACACTGCCTTTGCCAGCCACTCGAGCAACCTTCTCTTCCGAGCCGTGCCCTAGCTTTGGGCACACAGCCGCCTGATCGTTGAAGTGTGATTCACTGCAGCGCTCTCCAGGGTCTGCCGCTGTGCCCAAGCACAGTCGCTGATTTTGCCCTTCTTCCTCTCTGGTCGTGGTAATCTTAGAGGTAGGTACACCTTCTAGTAGTGATTTGGGTATCTGATATTTGTTTTGTGCTTATTGGGTGTTTGGTTGGTAGGGAGGCAGTAGGTGCAGTGGATTCGGGTCGCCTTGGTTGTCGAAAGGAGATAGGTACCTTTGTTAGACCCGTGAACAGCACCGGTGTGTGAAGCGGAAGAGGTTATGGGAATGAACTATCACTGGAATTGGATTGTTAGGTGAATGCCTTGTTGATTTCTTGATTTCCCCCTCTTGATCCAGTTGGTGAAGTAGTCCAGCAACTGAGACATCCATGTTTGGGGCTTTTGGAATTTGTTGTGGCGATCTTGCTTCGGCTGAGGACCTCAAGGAAGAGGTTGCTAAGGTGAGTTTTTAGGATATGCTTTAATCCGAGCTATGAAGGAAGTGTAGTAATTGTAATACATGATGTTGATGAATTATGTTTATGTTTTGAATGAGGGATAATTGGATAACTAGATGGTTAGATCCGAATCGTTGGTTAATCGAGAATAAATGAACGAAATAGGATTATGGTAATTAAGAGATTATTTTAGCTATGTGATATACATATGTAGCTAAATTAAATGTGACTATTACAGGACATTGATTTGGGATGAGCACTTTGACGCAGAGGTTGTCTAGCTCGATCTACATTTGAGGCGGGTACCTCTTGACTTATCTTTTATGATATTGCCAATTGGATATGCATAGTATTTTATAGCTGCAAGCAATGATCATGTTTGCCTTTGGTATGTCACGGTTTGATACCCATAGCATGATCTGTTTGGTCGTTTGTTATGTATCCATGTTTATACTTCATGATTATTACCATGAGTACCTTAGTTTCTAGAGTAAGTGACATACCATGCTTTACTGAGTTTAGGACTAGACTCTGGGCTTTTACTATCTGACATGTGTATCTATATTTTTACATCATACCTGATCTGTGTACCTAGACCTTTTGCTTTGATCCATATACATTGTTGGTACATATCTGAGGTGGATATGTTCAGGACCTAGGGTTTATTTGATATCCTATCTGATCTGTGTACCTTTCATTTGTTACATTGTTCCGTGGTACACATTTTATGTTTATATATATGGATCTTGTTATGTTGTTCATGATATTGCCATGTTTAGTGTCATGCATCATCTTGCATGATTGCATGCTGTGCGATAGTCTGCTCCATTATTGTCGAGAACATCGCCAGTTACATGTATTCGTACACACCACCACTCATGGGTTAGTGGTAGATCAGACAGGTGTGTGACAGTTCTGCTGTTTGGCTCCGTTGGTCTGGTGACTCAGCGTGGTAGCCGACAGACAGTTCTGCTCTGTTTAACTCCGCTGGTTTTAGTGTAGCAGAGTGGTAGCCGATAGGCGGTTGGACTTTGTTTGGCTCTGTTGGTCCGCTGTTACGCTCCGCAAGTGTACGGAAATGTCGCAAGTAATATAAAAGATTATCGTATCCACAGGGACTGGAATAAGCACTAGAAATGTCTCAATGCGAATTAGCTAAACAACTATCCAATCGTTTCAAAAGCAAAGTAAAGGTAAACAAATCTAATATTAGAGATCAACAAACAAGAGTTTAGTGTTTTGGGTTATGATAAAGGGAGATTCTAGGAGTTTCGGTTTCTTTGTAAGATTTCTTGAATGTAAATGGTTCACCAATTCTTATTCCTCAATTGCCAAGCATGTAGAAAGTTGTCGGTTCCCTCTTGCAATAGACAACCGGCTAAGGACTGAGAAATGTATCTAAATAGGATTAATTAGACATGAACCTACGTTGTCCTTACACAGAAGCGCACCTATTACTATGCCTTCCTCGGATATCAACATAGAAGCCCACACCTTATTAATCTATAAAGATACAAGAAGCTAATCATAGAATCCATCCTACTCTCTTGAATATTCCTATTTCCTCTTCAAGATTATCTCTCAAACGTCCTTACACGGGCTTGCACCTGTCACGTGGATCCCTCGGATGATCGAGTGAGAGTTTATCCTTACCAAGTCCATAAGAAATCCAAACAATCAATCAAGAATGAGAATTAAGCACAAACCACCAT
Source organism: Zingiber officinale (assembly GCF_018446385.1). Taxonomy (NCBI): domain Eukaryota; kingdom Viridiplantae; phylum Streptophyta; class Magnoliopsida; order Zingiberales; family Zingiberaceae; genus Zingiber; species Zingiber officinale. The sequence continues at coordinate 93,460,776 of NC_056001.1, forward strand.
CAATCATTCAAGATCTAATTGATACAAGCAAGATAATGTCATTGAAACAAGAAAATGGCAAATCCATAAGAGATTACATCAATCCATCATACAAATACTCCCTTAATCCTAGAATACAAGATCTACTCCATGAATCGAGGAAGAAAACCCGAAGAGATAGAGATTACAAGCATTCCTTGAATCCCCAATCCAAGAAAACAAGAAGAGGAAAAGAAAACTTAATCTAGAAGCCTTGTTTCGGATCCAATCCTCGCTCCGGAGTCGAAATCGTCGAGATCTCCTTTAAAAAGAAATCCTCCCAAGAATGGGAGAAACCACCAAATCTTGCTTTCTCCCAAAGGGGAGAGATCCCTTTCAATTCATGAAGAAGGGTTTAAATAGAGGAGGAATCGGGTGCCACACAGTGACACCGTGTGAGATTCACAGCCATGTCATTCCTCTCTGCCAGCTGCAGTGTGACTCCACGGCGAACCTGCTCTCTGGAAATGATACACGGCCGTGTGGTGCACACCACGGCCTGCTTGGTCTCTGGAAGTCTCACACGGTCGTGTAGATCCACACGGCCATGTAAGGCTTCTGCTCTGGTTGGCTTCAAATCTTGACACGGCCGTGCGAGGTTCACACGGCCATGTCATCTTCCTCTTCTGTTGGTGCCAAACTCCACACGGCCCGAGCTCCATCCCAGTGCATGGCCGTGTGAGGTACACGGCCCGGTGCTTTCTCCCTTCGTTTCCTCCAATGCATGCCCAAAGATGTAGATTCTTCACCAAATCGACTCCTATGTACAGAAAATGCACAAAAAGCAGATCTCCGAACCAAAAGAGTAAATATGCTAAAAGGAAAGCTGGAAGTATAAAAATGCATAGATCAAGCATGCTCAAAGTATGTAAATGTGCGTAAAAACATGCATAAAAGAGTATATAATCTACGCACATCATCCGCTCATGGGTAGTGTGACGCAGCGTGGTAGCCGGTAGAGATTTCCTCCCCGTCACTGTGTACCGGGAGATGAGAGCATTGAGCTCCCCCATTTATGATTTGGGGTAGGAGGACAGGCGTACTCCGACAGCATCCCGTCCACTCGGTCACTCATCAGGAGCAGTGACGTCAGTGTTGGTTGCTACTCGGAAAACCTAATGGTTCCACTGTACAAAAAATTTTGTACAAAGGTTTGAACCTTTTCGTAGTTACCATGTGTTCTTTTAAATTAAACTTGAATCGCCTGCGGAACTTAACACGTTTGATCCAAAGTTTAATCTATTTGTTCTTTTAGGTTTAGACTTGGATCTCCTGCGGAACTTAACACGTTCGATCCAAATCACCTAGGTTATTAATTTCATTAAATATTAATTTCCAAAATTGGCTTCCAGGACTGCATGGCGAGGCACATGGCCTTCTTGGATATGGGAACAACCACCACCGCCTAGACAAAGCCTTTTAAGGAAAGCTAATATTTAATTTCCTTAAATAACTTTAGGTCAACAAAAAAGAACAATCAAATCACAAGGAAAAGAAAAATAAAAGAACACAACATCGAAAACTAATTCGAAATACTAGAATTGCATGCCTCTTGTATTTGATATTTTTACAAAGAAATAAAACTAGTATGATGCGGAAATTAAATACTAGTATACCTTTTCTTTTGCAAGCAAAAAAAACCTCTAGGTCTTCTACCGTATTCCTCTTCTAACCTCCGACGTTGTGTAGGCAACGATCTTCCGAGATGAGAAACCACCAAAGCACCTTCTTCTCCTTTCTTCAAGTTTCGGCCAAGCACAAAGCTTCCAAAAGATGAAGATCTTTTTCCACCAACCAAGCTCCAAGGGATGCAAGCTTTCTCTCTTTCTTCTCCAAGCTAAATTCTGACCACCACTTGATCTCCAAGGAGGATGAGAGGTTCGGCCACAAAGATGGAGAGAAGAGAAAGGGAAGAGGTCGGCCACACCAAGGAAGAAAAGAGGGAGAAAAAGAATAGAGTCGTTCACCATGAAGGCACCTCTACCCCCTCTTTTATAATCCTTGGTCTTAGTAAATAAGGAAATTTAAATAAAAATTTCCTTAATTCCTTTGCCATGAAAAAGAAAAATTATTTTAATTAAAATAATTTTTTTTTCAATTGCAATGGCCGACCGCCTCTTTCCCCAAATCAAGGAGAGTTTTAATTAAAAAAAATTAAAACTTCCTAATTTATTTTTAGAAATTTATAAAAATTTCTCCAATAATTTTTATCCCTTCATGATTGGTTAATAAAAAAGAAATTTTATAAATTAAAAATCTTTCTTTTAAACATGTGGATAATTTCTAAAAGGAAAGTTATATCTAAAAATTAAAATCTCCTTTCAATTTACAAATAAGGAAAGATATTAAATCTTTTCTTAATCTTTTGTAGAAACTAATAAAAGAGAATTTTTAATTTTTAAACTTTCTTTTAAATCAAGAACATGAATAAAAGGAAAGTTTTTACCAAAATTAAAACCAACCTTTTAATCTACAAATAAGGAAAGAGATTTAGCTCTTCTCTTAATCTTTTGTAGAATCTTATAAAAGGAAAGATTTAAAATTTTAAACTCTCTTTTAAATCATGTTATCCACATAAGGAAAAATTTTAAAATTAAAATTCCTTTTTATTTTAATAAGGCCGGCCACCTAAGCTTGAGTTCAAGCTAGGGCCGACCACATGAATTCACCCATGAACCAAACCATGGTCGGCCCTAGCTTGGTCTCCAAGCTAGCTTGGCCGACCCCTATAGGATGGGTAAGAAGGTGGGTATAGGTGGGTATAGTACTCTATAATTAAGAGGCTACGATAGGGACCGAGAGGAGGAATTGGTTTTGGTCTCCCGATAAAATTAAGCATCCCGTGTTCGCCCCGAACACACAACTTAATTTTATCAATAATAATTCATTCCACTAGAGAACTATTATTGAACTACCGCACCAATCCCAAATTACATTTTGGGCTCCTTCTTATTATGAGTGTATTAGTCTCCCTGTGTTTAAGATGTCGAATGTCCACTAATTAAGTGAGTTACTGACAACTCATTTAATTAATATCTTAGTCCAAGAGTAGTACTACTCAACCTTATTGTCATGTTGGACTAAGTCCACCTGCAGGGTTTAACATGACAATCCTTATGAGCTCCTCTTGGGGGCATTCTCAACCTAGATCACTAGGACACATTTTCCTTCTATAATCAACAACACACATTATAAGTGATATCATTTCCCAACTTATCGAGCTTATTGATTTATCGAACTAAATCTCACCCATTGATAAATTAAAGAAATAAATATCAAATATATGTGCTTGTTATTATATTAGGATTAAGAGCACACACTTCTATAATAACTGAGGTCTTTGTTCCTTTATAAAGTCAGTATAAAAGAAATGACCTCTAATGGTCCTACTCAATACACTCTAAGTGTACTAGTGTAATTATATAGTTAAGATAAACTAATACCTAATTACACTACGACCTTCCAATGATTTATTCCTTTCCATCATGGTCGTGAGCTACTGTTTATAATTTATAAGGTACTGATAACATGATCGTCTGTGTGTGACACCACACACCATGTTATCTACAATATAAATTAATTGAACAACTACATTTATCATAAATGTAGACATTTGACCAATGTGATTCTTATTTCTAGATAAATATTTATATCAAAAGCTAGGCTTTTAGTATACATCCTAACAGTCAGAGTGCACGGTTGTCACAACCCTACCCACTCAGTCTCACCATTGTGTGTGAGATGGCTGACTAGCGTCAGGGGTGCCCATGTCATTGACATCATATGCATTTATTGCATTTATTTGCTTGTGTTTGCTGCACTTATATGCTGCATTTTGGTGGATGCATTTGTTTGACATGCATATAGGAGGCATATTGTGTATCTGGTTTGACGACCCTTTTGTTCTGGATAAGAGTTCCTGGTGAGTACAGCTTCCTCAATTGCCTTTCAGTCTTGCATATTTCCTATATATGATTAGGAAGCTGTATTCCATGTTTATTGCTGTTAGATATATCTTACTAGGCGTGTCTATTGGTATTCGCTGAGTTGTTGAACTCACCCCCGTGGACACTATCTTTTTCAGGTACCGGGTTGGTTTTGGTGTTGCTTGGAGTATCCTGCCTGCTGGTCCCATGTCACCTCGGAAGATATGTCTTCGCTGTTGTCTATTTGTACTTTGGTATTTGTGTATCTAGCTTGTGTTTTGATTTTGTTTCCGGAGTGGTGTTGTGGTGTGGTGTAAGCCTAGCCGGCTAGCATGTCATATATTTTGGTTTTCAATCATTTTTCTACTGTGTTTTGGATTTTTGTTCCAGCCGAGTGGGCTGATGATATAAACTGCGTGGATGACTTTGTGTTATATTTTTATTGTTGTTATTGTTCCGGCCGTGTTGGCCGAGGTATATATGGCCCTGAGGGCTTTGTATAAATGTTTCAGATTGTCACCCGTACAGGGGAGGTGCTGCCGAAATTTCTTCGGACAGGGACTTCCTCGGGGCGTGACAATTTAGTGGTATCAGAGCAGGTATACGATACTTGCTATGTGTTCTGGATTTTCGAGATTTATCTGATACCAATTTATTTGGTATCAGAGATCGGCTTACGAGTCTTATTTCCCTGTGTTTCGGATTTCGTGTTTTGATCTTCTCGATGTGACTTTTCGGGTTTTGGGACCTGGCAGCAGCAGGAATCTCCAAGCAATAGGAGGTATGTTGGTATACTGTGATCCTATCTTTTTGTTAGTATATGCACCGTTGACTATTATAGTTATGGCATGTAATAGCACTTTGTATCTGGTATCTATCTGATGTTGTAGCCATATTGCATGTGATGGGTTAGCCACTGATGATGATCGACCGTAATAAAGATTAAGGGTTACAGTTTCTGGTGATTTTTTTTTCATATCATACACCAGTAGTTTTTTTTAGCTTCTAGTACTATTAGTAGAAGATGGAGGCACATACCTACCTCTGTTATTATTAGCTGTGTAGTGGATAGTATCTACCTATTTATGTTGACCTAGCCAGTAGAATACCATGTTATCTTAGTTAGTTTCATCAGTAAATATTGGTTTACTCTTGTTAGATCGGTCAGTAGGAGTCTGATTTACACTTGTTGATTTGGGTAGTCGTATATTGATATACCTTAGTTGCTTGTGGAGGATTAAGGTATTCTTGATTATTTAGTAGATGATTTGGTTTGATCAATAGAGGACAGTCATACTCTATTTTTAGAAGTTTAAATCTTTTGATTATTTGTGCTTAGTTAGGTATCTAGAGTACACTTGAGTACATGACTCGTACTGACGTGGAAAAGACTGAATTAGCCGTATACCATTGTCGGCTTGGTCAGTCTATTGAGGATCGATGTATCCTATTCCATGTGGACTTTACTTTTAGACTGTATGTACCTAGTGGGATTGTCTATGATTGTGTTTTCCTGTATGATCTCTATGTTAGATTTTGTTTAGTTATACCCCTAAACCATGAGAGTAGGTAGTATAGGGTTTGTGTGGTAGATTGGATTAAATATGTTGATTATACATACCTGTGTAGTTTATACACTTGATTATTATGTGTTGTAGGAGTTCAATGATAGACGGTCAAAATTACATATAGTGAGTGTATATTTGTCCAGATGATGATTATTGTGGGTTTCTAGTAGATTATACCCGAGTGGTCTGATTGGTTTATTGGAGGTATTTTGTCGATTAAATTTATGTTGTGAAATGTACACATGTGTTTGAGCGTTTTATTAGAGGTATCTTATCGACTTAATCTGAGTTGGGATATGTGCAGATGTGTTCGGTGTAATATTTGAGGTATATTGTTTATTATATGATTGTTCTGAGTGTATACTCGTGTCGATTACGATTTGTTGGAAATATTACGTTGATTATACTCTTGGCATAGGTGTTATATGTCATGTGAGTGTTGTTTGAGGTGTATTGTTGATTATACCTATGTTGATATATGCACACGGGTTCGGTATGCATTGTTGGAGGTATCACGATGAATTATATCTATGTTGTGAGTATGTTTGGTGTGTAATAATTGGAGGATTATGTCGATCATACCTATGTTGTGTGTGCACGTGTGCCAGGTGTATTGTTGGTAGCAACATGATGATTCTACGTATGTTGAATGCAGGATGTGGAGTGTCTGCATTATGTCATTTGTTGGATTACCCTGTCAACTCATTTTTCTTATTAGTGGGTGACTTACTACGATATTGATAGAATTGACGATGAGTTTGGTTTAATTGCTGGATTGTTATACCTTTGGCTGCCCACAGTGATATGTGGTTGAGTGATCTCGTGCAACCTCTAGTTGGATAGTTAGGTGCTTTGGACACTTATGGATCGTTTGTGGTGGAGCGGAGCTCCCACATATTATTGTTGGTTTGTGGTAGAGCGTTGCTCTTACATATTTTGGATTATTGTGGTGGAGCGTTGCTCCCACATATTACAGATTGTTTGTGGTGGAGTGTTGCTCCCACATATGTGGTATTTCTTGTGATGGAGCGTTGCTCTCATACTGGAGGATTTATTCTTTGGTGATTTATGTTGTTGGTGATCAGATTTCCGACTTATTATCAGAGATCTTATGGTTAGGAATGCCTGTCATACAGACATTATGTGTCTTGGTGTTACCATTAGGGCTTGCAGAGCCTTAGATGTTTCAGGGGCTCGATGATTCTGGTATTTCGAGGATGTTTGGATCGGTTTCCATTGTCTTTGTTGACGATGTTGTGATCTATTTAGGATCCACGGTGAGTCACGCACATCATCTTTGCATAGTTCTAAAGATGTTTCGATGGGAACATCTATATGTGAAGTTCAGATGTGCGTATTTTGATTGTCTTCTGTGAGATATTTGAGACACACGGTCACCAGTAGGGTATACCGTGGTTCCACAGGAGATAGAGGTTGTTACCGTTGGGAGTAGACATAGTCTATACAGGAAGCTCGCAACTTCCTCTGTTTGGCTCGATATTTTCGGAGATACGTTGAGGGTTTCTCTCGGATAGCTATATCACTGACATGCCTGACCAGGAAAGGCGTGAAGTTCACGTGGCTCGAGGACTACGAGACCAGCTTCGAGGAGCTGAAGCGGAGACTAGTGTCGGCTCTGATTTTTGGTTTTTACCTTCTGAAGAGGACGAATTCGTGCTCTATACCGACGCATCTCTACAAGGTTGGGCGCTATTTTGATGCAGCACGGTAGGGTAGTCTCCTACTTCTCGATAGTTGAAGGAGCATGAGGAGAAATACCCAGTACATGACTTGTGGCTGATCGCCATTATTTTGCCTTGAAGATTTGGCAGCAGCATCTGTATGATATTACATTGAGATTCTCACTGACCATAAGAGTCTCAAATATCTGTTCACTAAAAAGGAACTCAATCTTCGACAGAGGAGATGGATGAAGTTCCTAAAGGATTACGATTGTACCATTAGCAACCACCCGGAGAAAGCTAATGTGGTTGCCGATGCACTCAGCAAGAAGTCCTGAGGGACTTTAGCTTGCTACCGAGTTTCAGTTACAGACTTGGTTCAGGGTTTCTTTGAGTTAGACCTTGAGGAGTAGGGACAGACAGAGCAGGGTATTCTTATTACCATATTTGCTCAGTCGTAGATCAAGACGAGAATCCGAGAGGCCCAGGCTGGTGATCTACATTTGTAGTTCATTAGCAGCCAGATAGTCGGACAACAGATCGAGTTTACCAAGATGAAACAGGTATTATATACTTCCGAGGTAGATTATACGTACCTCAGTCTCATCCGGTCTTACAGGAGCTACTTCAGAAGGCTCATCGCTCTTGATTTGCGATCCATCCAGGCGGGACCCGCATGTGTTGAGATTTGAGGCTTCCTACTAGTGGAATGGTATGAAGAAAGACATCGCTGAATTTGTAGCAAGATGTCTTGTATGTTAGCAGGTGAAGTCCGAGCATCAGAGACCTGCCGGCTTACTTCAACAGATTCCTATTCCTGAGTGGAAATGAGAACACATTATTATGGACTTTGTGGTGGGTTTGCCGAAGACACGAAGAGGCTATGACGCGATTTGGGTAATCGTTGAGCGATTAACCAAATCTGCGCACTCGTTAGCGATCCGGAAGACTGATTTCCTGGATCGATTGGTAGATCTGTTTGCCGGGAGATCATCAGATCACGTGGTGTTCCGTTGACTATTATTTCGGATAGAGACCTCGGTTCACGTCTCATTTCTGGCAGAGTCTGCAGGCCTTGGGCACCCCGCTTCGATTCAGTACAACTTTCCATCCGCAGACAGATGGACAGTAGAACGGACCATTCAAACTCTAGAGGACTTGTTGAGGTCTTGTGTATTGGATTTTAGAGGCAGTTGGGAGGACCATTTGCCATTGGTAGAGAGTTCGCCTACAACAACGGTTTGCAATTGGCTATCCAGATGGCACCGTTTGAAGAGTTGTATGGTAGGCCTTGTCGGACACCCACCCTCTGGATGAGGTTGGGGAGGCCTAGTTGTTGGGACATCATAGAGTTCAGTAGGAGGCAGAGTTGGTCCGTACTATCAGACGGAGGATGTCAAAGGCACAGGACCGCCAGAAGAGTTATGCTGACCGGAGTCGGAGACTCTTAGAGTTCTCCATTTGCGACCATGTATTTCTGCGAGTTTCACCCATGAAAGGGGTGAAGAGATTGGCCTCAGAGGTAAACCAGCTCCGCGATACATTGGACCTTTCCAGATCTTGGAGAGGATTGGAGCGGTAGCTTATTGACTAGCACTACCACCGTCCTTGGTAGGCGTGCACGATGTGTTCTACGTGTCTATGTTGAGGAGATACGTACCCGACCCGACGCATGTGCTGACAGATATCTCAGTTCCAGTTCAGCCAAAACGTCACTTATGAGGAGATTCTGGTACGGATTCTGGACCGGAAGGAGCGTCAGTTGCGGAACAAGACAATCCGATTGGTTAAAGTCGGATGGCAGCATCATTCCGACGAGGAGACTACTTCGGAGCTCGAGGATACTATCCGAGCTCGATATCCTCATCTTTTCACTTGAGGTATGTGATTCAGTTTATCGTTCAGCATTTATACTTTCTGTCTATTGTTAGTACTTGCTGATGGTAGATAACGAAATTTGGGGACCAAATTTTTATTAGTGGGGGAGAATGTAAAATACCGGAAATGAGCATAACACCATAAGGGAATTTTTCAGAATTTTTGGAAATTTTTTGAAAACTTTTCGGAGCTCGTATGGACGAGTTTGCGGGGATAAAAACATGGCCCCGGGAAAGCCTGTTTTGGCTACCCATTTAGGCGAGAAAATGTTTTATTTTCTTTTGTTTTTCTCTTTTCTTTTATTCTTCTCCGTTTTCTTTCTCTCCCGCGTGCCAAGCCGTTCCCCGACGCGCCCATCCTTCTTCTCCTCTCACGCGACAGTTCCACCTTCTCTTCTTCATCTTCTTCCTCTGCACAGTACCTCCGCCGGCCACCAGGTTTGACCCAGTGCCGCCGTCGCTTGTGCCCTAGCACTGCCGCGTGTCGCTCCTCCTCAGCCATAGCGTCGACCCTTTTCATCTCCTCCTCTGAGCGCCGATAGCAGCACCTCTCTTCTGCCCTAGCGCCTGTGCCGTAGCCGCCTAGCACCGCCCGACATCTCCTGGCACAGCCGAGCCTCTCCCTCTTCATGAGTTGCAGCTGCGCCACCAAAGGAAGTTGTCGTGCCCTAGTTTCGACATCGCACCGCCGCCGATCTCCGCCCTAGGGTCCCGACACTGCCTTTGCCAGCCACTCGAGCAACCTTCTCTTCCGAGTCGTGCCCTAGCTTTGGGCACACGCCGCCTGATCGTTGAAGTGTGATTCACTGCAACGCTCTCCAGGGTCTGCCACTGTGCCCAAGCACAGTCGCTGATTTTGCCCTTTTTCCTCTCTGGTCGTGGTGATCTTAGAGGTAGGTACACCTTCTAGTAGTGATTTGGGTATCTGATATTTGTTTTGTGCTTATTGGGTGTTTGGTTGGTAGGGAGGCAGTAGGTGCAGTGGATTCGGGTCGCCTTGGTTGTCGAAAGGAGATAGGTACCTTTGTTAGACCCGTGAACAGCACCGGTGTGTGAAGCGGAAGAGGTTATGGGAATGAACTATCACTGGAATTGGATTGTTAGGTGAATGCCTTGTTGATTTCTTGATTTCCCCCTCTTGATCCAGTTGGTGAAGTAGTCCAGCAGCTAAGACATCCAGATTTGGGGCTTTTGGAATTTCTTGTGGCGATCTTGCTTCGGCTGAGGACCTCAAGGAAGAGGTTGCTAAGGTGAGTTTTTAGGATATGCTTTAATCCGAGCTATGAAGGAAGTGTAGTAATTGTAATACATGGTGTTGATGAATTATGTTTATGTTTTGAATTAGGGATAATTGGATAACTAGATGGTTAGATCCGAATCGTTGGTTAATCGAGAATAAATGAACAAAATAGGATTCTGGTAATTAAGAGATTATTTTAGCCATGTGATATACATATGTAGCTAAATTAAATGTGACTATTACAGGACATTGATTTGGGACGAGCACTTTGACGCAGAGGTTGTCTAGCTCGATCTACATTTGAGGCGGGTACCTCTTGACTTATCTTTTATGATATTGTTAATTGGATATGCATAGTATTTTATAGCTGCAAGGAATGATCATGTTTGCCTTTGGTATGTCACGGTTTGATACCCATAGCATGATCTGTTTGGTCGCTTGTTATGTATCCATGTTTATACTTCATGATTATTACCATGAGTACCTTAGTTTCTAGAGTAAATGACATACCATGCTTTACTGAGTTTAGGACTAGACTTTGGGTTTTTACTATCTGACATGTGTTGGTTGCTACTCGGAAAGCCTAGAGGTTCCACTGTACAAAAATTTTGTACAAAGGTCTGAACCTTTTCCTAGCTACCATGTGTTCTTTTAAATTAAATTTTGGATCGCCTGCGGAACTTAACACGTTTGATCCAAAACTTAATCTATTTGTTCTTTTAGGTTTTGACTTGGATCTCCTGCGGAACTTAACACGTTCGACCCAAATCACCTTAAGTTATTAATTCCATTAAATATTAATTTCCATAATTGGTTCCCAGTACTGACGTGGCGAGGCACATGACCTTCTTGGATATGGGAGCAACCACCACCGACTAGACAAAACCTTTTATGGAAAGCTAATATTTAATTTCCTAAAATAACTTTAGGTTAACCGAAAAGAACAATCAAATCACAAGGAAAAAGAAAACAAAAGAACACAACATCGAAAAACATATTCGAAATACTAGAATCGCATGCCTCTTGTATTTGGTATTATTTCCAAAAATAACTAGTATGATGCGGAAAGAAAAATTACTAGTTATACCTTTTAGAAAGACCTCTTGATCTTCTACCGTATTCCTCTTCTAACCTCGGACGTTGTGTGGGCAACGATCTTCCGAGATGAGAACCACCAAGCACCTTCTTCTCCTTTCTTCAAGTTTCGCCAAGCACTATGCTTCCAAGAGATGAAGATCTTTTCCACCAATCAAGCTCAAAGGGATGTAAGCTTTAGCAACTTATTCCACAAACTAAAATCCGGCCACCACTTAATCTTCAAAGAAGAAGAGAGGTCCGGCCACAAGATGGAGAGAAGAGAAAGGAAGGAGGCCGGCCACACCAAGGAAGAAAAGAGGGAGAAAATAATAGAGGTTGTTCACCCATGAAGGCTCCTCTACCTCCTCTTTTATAATCCTTGGTCTTGGCAAATAAGGAAATTTTAATAAAAACTTCCTTAATTCTTTTGCCATGAAAAGGAAAAATTTATTTTAATTAAAATAATTTTTCTTCTCACTTGAACATGGCCGGCCACTTATTTCCTCAAATCAAGGAGAGTTTTAATTAAACAAGAATTAAAACTTCCTAATTTGTTTCCGGAGATTTATAAAATTTCTCCAATAATTTTATCCCTTCATGATTGGTTTATAAAAAGGAAAATTAAAATCTTTCTTTTAAACATGTGGATAAAAAGAAAGTTATCTCTAAAAATTAAAATATCTTTCAATCTACAAATAAGAAAAGATATCAAATCTTTTCTCAATCTTTTGTAGAAACTTATAAAAGAGAATATTTAATTTTTAAACTCTCTTTTAAATCATGAACATGTTTAAAAAGGAAAGTTTTCTTAAAATTTAAAATCCTCCTTTAATCAACAAATAAGGAAAGATTTCAAATTTTAAACTTTCTTTTAATCATGTAGATGATTTACAAACAAGGAAAGTTTTTACCAAAAATTAAAACCATCCTTTTAAACTACAAATAAGGAAAGAGATTAATCTCTTCTCTTAATCTTTTGTAGAAAGTTATAAAAGGAAATTTTAATTTTTTTTAACTCTCTTTTAAAATCATGATATCCACATAAGAAATAATTTTAATAAAAATCCTTTTTAATATTCTAGTGGCCGGCCACCTAAGCTTGGGACCCAAGCTTTTGGCCGGCCACCTTCATGGCTCATCCACTTGGTCTTGGCCGGCCCTAGCTTGGGTTCCAAGCTAGCTTGGCTGGCCCCATTGGATGGGTAAGAAGGTGGGTATGCGGTGGGTATAAATCTCTATATACTAGAGGCTACGATAGGGACCGAGAGGAGGAATTAGTTTTGGTCTCCTGATAAAATTAAGCATCCCGTGTTCGCCCCGAACACACAACTTAATTTTATCAATAATAATTCATTCCACTAGAGAACTATTATTGAACTACCGCACCAATCCCAAATTACATTTTGGGCTCCTTCTTATTATGAGTGTGTTAGTCTCCCTGTGTTTAAGATAACAAATGTCCACTAATTAAGTAAGTTACTGACAACTCACTTAATTAATATCTAGCTCCAAGAGTAGTACCACTCAACTTCATCGTCATGTCGGACTAAGTCCACCTGCAGGGTTTAACATGACAATCCTTATGAGCTCCTCTTGGGGACATTCTCAACCTAGATCACTAGGACACAGTTTCCTTCTATAATCAACAACACACACTATAAGTGATATCATTTCCCAACTTATCGGGCTTATTGATTCATCGAACTAAATCTCACCCATTGATAAATTAAAGAAATAAATATCAAATATATGTGCTTGTTATTATATTAGGATTAAGAGCACACACTTCCATAATAACTGAGGTCTTTGTTTCTTTATAAAGTCAGTATAAAAGAAACGACCTCTAATGGTCCTACTCAATACACTCTAAGTGTACTAGTGTAATTATATAGTTAAGATAAACTAATACATAATTACATTACGACCTTCCAATGGTTTGTTCCTTTCCATTATGGTCGTGAGCTACTGTTTATAATTTATAAGGTACTGATAACATGATCCTCTGTGTGTGACACCACACACCATGTTATCTACAATATAAATTAATTGAACAACTACATTTATCATAAATGTAGACATTTGACCAATGTGATTCTTATTTCTAGATAAATATTTATACCAAAAGCTAGGCTTTTAGTATACACTCTAACAACATGTGTATCTATATTTTTACTTCATACCTGATTTGTGTACCTAGACTTTTTGCTTTAATCCATGTACATTGTTGGTACATATCTTATGGAGGTGGATATGCTCAGGACCTAGGGTTTATTTGATATCCTATCTGATCTGTGTACCTTTCATTTGTTACATTGTTCCGTGGTACACATTTTATGTTTATATATATGGATCTTGTTATGTTGTTCATGATATTGCCATGTTTAGTGTCATGCATCATCTTGCATGATTGCATGCTATGCGATAGTCTGCTCCATTATTGTCGAGCACATCGCCAGTTACATGTATCCGTACACACCACCACTCATGGGTTAGTGGTAGATCAGACTGGTGTGTGACTGTTCAGCTGTTTGGCTCCGTTGGTCTGGTGACTCAGCGTGGTAGCCGGCAGATAGTTCTGCTCTGTTTGGCTTCGCTGGTTTTAGTGTAGCAGCGTAGTAGCTGGCAGGCGGTTGGACTTTGTTTGGCTCTGTTGGTCCGCTCATGGGTAGTGTGATGCAGCGTGGTAGCCGGCAGAGATTTCCTCCCCGTCACTGTGTACCGGGAGATGAGAGCATTGAGCTCCCCCATTTATGATTTGGGGTAGGAGGACAGGCGTACTCCGACAGCATCCCGTCCACTCGGTCACTCATCAGGAGCAGTGATGTCAGAGTGCACGATTGTCATAGCCCTACCCACTCAGTCTCACCATTGTGTGTGAGATGGCTGACTGGCGTCAGGGGTGACCATGTCATTGACATCATATGCATTTATTGCATTTATTTGCTTGTGTTTGCTGCACTTATATGCTGCATTTTGGTGGATGCATTTGTTTGACATGCATACAGGAGGCATATTGTGTATCTGGTTTGACGACCCTTTTGTTCTGGATAGGAGTTTCTGGTGAGTATAGCTTCCTCAGTTGCCTTTCAGTCTTGCATATTTCCTATATATGATTAGGAAGCTGTATTCCATGTTTATTGCTGTTAGATATATCTTACTAGGTGTGTCTATTGGTATTCGCTGAGTTGTTGAACTCACCCCCGTGGACACTATCTTTTTCAGGTACCAGGTTGGTTTTAGTGTCGCTTTGAGTATCTTGCCTGCTGGTCCCATGTCACCTCGGAAGATCTGTCTTCGCTGTTGTCTATTTGTACTTTGGTATTTGTGTATCTAACTTGTGTTTTGATTTTGTTTCCGGAGTGGTGTTGTGGTGTGGTGTAAGCCTAGCCGGCTAGCATGTCATATATTTTGGTTTTCTATCATTTTTCTGCTGTGTTTTGGATTTTTGTTCCAGCCGAGTGGGCTGATGATATAAACTGCGTGGATGACTTTGTGTTATATTTTTATTGTTGTTATTGTTCCGGCCGTGTTGGCCGAGGTATATATGGCCTTGAGGGCTTTGTATAAATGTTTCAGATTGTCACCCGTACAAGGGAGGTGCTGCCAAAATTTCTTCGGACAGGGACTTTCTCGGGGCGTGACAGGGTCCACGGGACCTGATAGTTGGCCGAAAGTCCAGTTTGGTCTGTGGACCTGACAATTGGTGGGAAGACTTGGTGGGCCGAAAGGGAGTCTAGCAATTCTACATGATAAGTAAGGTAAGTCACCAGAGTAAAGTGTCTAGTGAGGACGAGTCCCAATTAGGGACTTTAGGTGTAGGTTCAGTTTAGGTCTATTTTAAATGTCTAAACTGAGACTATAACTAGATCCTGGTCTTAGACAGATAAGATCTAATTAATAATACTATTTTATTATTGTGCTAACTCTGTTTTACAAGGTATAGTCTGTTATAGAGACTAACGCATTTTAGAGGAGAAATACACCTCAAGCCTCGAAATAATAGTGATCCGAGGCACCTCCTATTCGAGTGGAGGCGCGTCGGCTACTTTGGCCAAAGACTCACGTAGAAAGGTGCAAAGGCACCTCCCATGTAGTTGGATGTGCCCTGGAGCATGGCGTGGAGGAGCCTTCTGCGTGGTTAGAGGCGCCCTCAAGTGGATAATGGCGAAGGCTTCATCGACGATAAGAGCCCAATTCTTTAAATAAAGTTTGAAGTTGGAGGCGCCTCGAGCGGCATTGGAGGTGTCTCCAATGCTTTATATACGGTAGATTCGACCAAGGCTTATAACAGAACTTCCATACTAGCTTGGATGATCCTTTTGTTGCTTCAACTGCATCAAATCTGTTGTATGTAGCCGCACTATCACTATGCTACTTCCGACCACTGCCGATAGACTGACACCAACACTCGAACTCTCGACTTCGACAAACCTTGTGTTGGTAGCAATTATATTTAAGTTGTTTATTTTTGTTGCTAGGGTAGTGTAGGTTGTTACGTTGTCCTTTACATCATTCTTGTAGTTGATTCTCTCTTCTGGTAGTTTTAGAAGAGGTTTATAGTAGATTACCTATTAATACGGTCCAAGGGATCATGGGTCTTAGAGTAGGAGTTACCAAAGGCTCTGAACCAAGTAACTTATCGTGTACTTGTGTTCTTTTCATTTCTGTTTCTGGTTTTTAGTTCCATTGCATACTTTATTTTTAAAAGAAGCGAAACTTTTGATTCTTTTGAGATCAAGAGTATGAATGTTGTATTCTTTTATATAGATCATAATCTAAGGATTAGAAAGTTGAGAACTATCCTTTGAATCTATAACATCTCTATCATTGATCATGCCACTTTCGTTACCATCCTCCTGTTGGGACTTTCAAGACACAAAAATCACTTTTTGTGTTGCGGAAACCCCGAAGTCCCATTCCACCGGATCCGTGCGAAGATTAAAATTTCGTGTACATGTTTTCTAACCTAGATCTACACTAGATCTACATGTTAAGGAGTTTATACCTTTGATGGGAAGCCCTTCGCTTATCCCGCTCGTCCAAGGTTCGTCGGATCTCAAGGGTGTCAAGTGAACACCCCTCTATGTGTATCCACACGAACAAAAAGGTGGAGAAGAAACCTTAGAGTGTGCTAGCACTCTTGGAGGTTTCGTCCAAGGAGGAGGAGAGGGAGAAAGATGAAAGGAGGAAGAAGATGGAGTTTCACAAGCACACAAAATGCCCACTTAAGTGGTCGGCCACTTAATGGAGGAGTTTTTATCTCCATGGTATACCAAGGGTCACAACTCTTGGTCTCCCTCATGAGGTGACACACACTCATGTAACCTTTGATGATGTGGCACATCATCATTGGCCGACCCTATGCCATGTCACAATGACATGACATTTGGTCAAGTCAAGGTCAAGTCAAACTTGACTCTTCATCTTCCCTCTCAAGTCAAGTCAAACTTGACTTAAATTCTCCCATCGTTGATCAAATCCAACTTTTGATTCAAGTCAATTTAATTTAGTAAATCTCTATCCATTAAATTAAATTGATTCAATGAGTCATAATCTAAATTAGACTCATTGGACACATGAATCAAATTGAGTCCAACTCAATTAGTCTAGTTTGGATTACTCTTAATCCAATTTGGTTCATCACATGAACCTAATCCTCTAGGTACATTAAATGAACCTAATCTCCATCTAATTGCCCTTTGTGTGTGACCCTATAGGTTCTTGTAACGTTGGTCATGCTCATAAACTCATTTAGAAGCATAAGTAATGAGCGGTATCTAGCAACACATCATTACTACCCAAGTTACAAGAATATTGAGATCCAACTGTTGGAGTGTATACTGAAAGCCTAAGCTTTGTAAACATTCATTATGAATAAAGAATCACATTTGGTCTAATTATCTACATTTGTTTGTAGTTGTTCATTTAATTTATATTGTAGATAACATAGTATGTGGTGTCACATACAGAAGATGATGTTATCAGTACCTTATAAATTATAAATAGTAGCTCACGACCAGAATGGAAAGGAACAAACCATTAGAAAGTCGTAGTGTAATTAGGTATTAGTTTATCTTGACTATATAATTACACTAGTACACTCAGAGTGTATTGAGTAGGACCATTTGAGGTCGTTCCTTTTATACTGACTTTATAAAGGAACAAAGACCTCAGTTATTATGGAAGTGTGTGCTCTTAATCCTAATATAATAACAAGCACATATGTTTGATATTTATTTCTTTAATTTATCAATGGGTGAGATTTAGTTCGATGAATCAATAAACCCGATAAATTGGGAAATGGTATCACTCATAGTGTGTGTTGTTGATTATAGAAGGAAACTGTGTCCTAGTGATACTAGGTTGATAATGTCCTCAAGAGGAGCTCATAAAGATTGTCATGTTAAACACTGCGGTGGACTTAGTCCGACATGCTAATACGGTTGCGTGGTCCTACTCTTGGCCTTAGATATTAATTAAATGAGTTGTCGGTAACTCACTTAATTAGTGGACATTCGATATCTTAAACACAGGAGACTAACACACTCATAATAAGAAGGAGCCCAAAATGTAATTTGGGATTGGTGCGGTAGTTCAATGATAGTTCTCTAGTGGAATGAATTATCATTGATAAAATTAAGTTGTGTGTTGGGCGAACATGGGATGCTTAATTTTATCGGAGACCAAAACCAATTCCTCCTCTCGGTCCCTATCGTAGCCTCTTATTTATAGAGTACTATACCCACATATACCCACCTTCTATACCCACCTAAAGGGGGCCAAGCTAGCTTGGGAACCAAGCTAGGGCCGGCCTAAGCTGGTTTAAGGTGGCGGCCTAACTTGAACCCAAGCTAGTAGGGCCGGACATAATTAAATAAAAAGAAATTTAATTTTAGATTTTATTATTATGTGGAAGATATAATTTAAAGAGAATTAAAATTAAAATATCTCTCTTGTAAAAGATTTACAAAGATTAAAGAAAGAGATTAGATCTCTTTCCTTATTTATAGATTGGAGAGATTTTTATTTTCTCTTTAAAATTATTCACATGTTAATAAAATTAAAATTATAGATATTTCCTTTTATTAACCATGAAGAGATTTTTAAAGAGAAATTTTATTTTTAAATTTCCGGAAACAAATAAGGAAAGTTTTAATTGTTGATTAAAACTTGTCCAATTTGCTTCCTCTTGATGTGGCCGCCATTAGAGTTTATTTGGGAAATTTTATTTTATTTTTCTCAAATAAATCATGTCAAGAAAATTAAGGAAATTTTATTGTAATTAAATTTCCTAATTTGCCTAGGCCAAGGAATATAAAAGAAGGGGTGAGGGTGCCTTCACAAGACACAACCTCTATTGTTTTCTCTCCCTGTCTCCTTGGTGTTGTGGCGGCCATTACCCTCTCCCTCTCTTCCTCTTGTGGTGGCCGAATACTTCATTCTCTTGGAGTTCTTGTGGTGGCGGATACTACTTGGAGAAGAAGAAGAAGAAGGAGAAAGCTAGCATCTCTTGGAGCTTGGTTAGTATTTTGATTTTCTTCTTTGGTAAAGTTCTTCCTTTGTGGCGAACCTTGCTTGGAGGAGAAGAAGGTGGTTGGTGGTTTCTCATCTCGGTAGATCGTTGCCCACACAACGTCCGAGGTTAGAAGAGGAATACGGTAGAAGATCAAGAGGTTTTTCTACAAGGTATAACTAGTAATTTCTATTTTCGCATCATGCTAGTTATTTATGGAAATAATACCAAATACAAGAGGCTTACGTTCTAGAATTTCGAATATGGTTTTTGAAGTTGTGTTCTTTTGTTTCTTTCTTTTCCTTGTGATTTGATTGTTCTCTTTGGTTAACCTAAAGTTATTTTAGGAAATTAAATATTAGCTTTCTATTAAAGGTTTTGTCTAGTCGGTGGTGGTTGCTCCCATATCCAAGAAGGCCATGTGCCTCGCCACGTCGATCTTGGGAACCTTTATGGAAATTAATATTTAATGGAATTAATAACAAGGAGACTTGGGTCGAGCGTGTTAAGTTCAGGAGATCCAAGTCAAAACCTAAAGAACAAATAGATTAAGTTTTGGATCAAGCGTGTTAAGTTCAGCGATCCAAAATTTAATTTAAAAGAACATATGGTAGCTAGGAAAGGTTCAGATCTTTGTACAAAATTTTTATGCAGTGGAACCTATAGGCTTAGTAGCAACCAACAATTGGTATCGAGCTAGGGTTTTGCCTCTGTATTTGGTATTTAGTTTAATTAAGCACATGTCATACATAATTTAGGCGGGTTAATAGTAGGATGTGCTAACTCTATGGATGCAGGATCCAACTATTATGGCTTTTAATTAATTATGTGTGTGATTGGACCCTTGGACATGTCAAGGGCAATTTATATGTGTGTGCATGATTGTATTAAAATACAGAGTGTATTTAGTTTTATTAGGATTTTATTTTTGATCTAGATACATGTACATTCCTTTTATGGAATATAGGATCAAAATGTAAAATTCTATTTATGTCACGGATCAAATCTTGCAAAGCGTGGAACCTTCTAAGGACCAGAGACGCAGTGGAACTAGGAGCAAGATGGATGCGACAGCTAGACCCGGTGGCGGTGGCCAAATATGACAGCAGCTTGGGATGACAACACACGGAGGACAACTAGAGATAAAAGCCATAATAGTTGAAAATTAAATTTTCTATTTATTGCTTTTATATTGTGTTGTGTGTGCATGTTAGTTTACATGTTTAGTAGGCTAGCATTGTTAAAATTCCTCATTTATAAATAACTAAGTGGGAGAGGGATTTTTAAGTAAATCCCATGGTCTCCATTACTGGTTTGTAAGTGATGCAAACAAGCTTGCGCGTTGGCTCTAAGTGCCTTCCTCCATAACCGATGAGCCTGTTTGTGGATCACTAGAACAGACTTCCATTTTTGGATGACTATAGGAAGTTAATTAAGAGCGTGTGATCTTCCCCAACGGATGGGGCATAATCTTATTAATGGACTTAGTGTCAAGTAATGGTATACACTTAGACACATCTAATAATATCCTCCCCATCGGAGTCACTGCTATTATTTGTGTGACCAAAAGACACCAACTATTAATTTTATTTGTCAAAAAGTTAGGTTGACAAGATAATAAAATTAATGGGTTAAAACCCTCCTTTTACAAATGTTGAATTTGTATACGTCCACACTAACGTGGCATACAAAATTCACGGTGTTTTGAGGTGTTGGTTAATTTAAAATAGTATTGTTTGAGGAATCAATATTATTCTAAATTTAGAGTTCGACCAAAAGTTATTTGTGATTCTTAGGATGACTTTCAACCCATTGTCCATCATACTTCAACAAAATAGACTTCTTGGACCAAATTACATAGATTGGAAAAGAAACCTGGATATTGTTCTTCTGCTGAAAGCTATAAATTTATCTTGTTGAGCATTGTCCGATGCACCTACTGGTGAATCTACCCAAGAGGAGATTGAATATCATAGGAAATGGGTAAAGCAGATGAGATGGCGGTGTTACATTTTGGCTTCAATGTCAAATGTATTGCAACATCGACATAAAGATTTACCAACGACTTATGATATTATGAACAATCTCAAGGAACTCTTTGGTCATCGGGATAGGGCTTCTAGACAAGAAGCTATGAGAAAGATAATGACACACCATGCAAGAGCCTGTAAAGGATCATATCCTAAACATGATGGCTTATCCGAACGAAATACTGATCCTTGGAGGAGAAATTGATGGAAACCCAAATCGATATGATCCTCAAACGCTACCTAAGTTTTGAGCGGTTCCGTTTGAACTATAATATGAATAAAAGGATTTATTCATTGGGGAACTACTTCAAGCAGCAGAAGGGTTATTTCGTCACAATGCTCAAATTCACTATGTTGAAAATGGTTCTACTTCTAAACCAAAAGGAAAGAAGAAGAAGAAACAAGCTGGTTCAGCAAAGAAAGTGAATAAATCTCAGAGTACGGGATTTAAAGTTGGAATGAAGAAGCCGAAGGGCAAGTGCTTCATCTGCAAGCAGGCAGGACATTGGAAGGCGGACTGTCCTCGTAAGAACCAAAACAAAGGTATATCTCATACTCTAGTTGTTGAAACATGTTTAGCGGTGTTATCTACCAGCACCTG
>NC_056001.1:94383519-94498480 GCF_018446385.1 Zingiber officinale
CTTCTCTTGACCCGGATGTGGAGGATTCTCCTTCTTCTTGATCCGGTGTCAATGAAGATTACTCCCCTCGATCCTAGAGGTGGAGGCTTCTCCTTCCTCTTCATCCTCTTGTACATGAAACAAGGAATATACTACTTCCTTGCTCTTTTGATTGCACTCCTTTGAGAATGAAGCTTCCTCTTGGACTTCTTCTTCGGAAGTTGAGCATCTCTCAACTTCGGAGTCCTCCTCTTGATCTTGATCCATTGAGTCACCTTCTTTGAATTCCTCTTGATTCGGTACAGTGGAGGGGATCTCATGGATTAATGCCAACTTGCTCCAAAGCTCCTTGGCATCCTTGAATTCTCCAACTTGAGCCAAAATATTGCTTGGCAATAAGTTGACCAAAAGCTTGGTCACTTTATCGTTTGCCTTGCTCCTTTGAACTTGCTCTTGACTCCATTTGCTTTTCTTGAGAGGCTTGCCCTTGGAGTTTGTTGGAGCTTCAAATCCTTCCATGAGAGCAAACCATTGCTCTATCTCCATCATAAGGAAATTTTCGATTCTTGATTTCCAAGAATCGAAACTCGTGGAAGTGTATGGTGGAGCCACCCTTGTGTCAAATCCAAGTCCATCTTGGAATTGCATCTTGAAGTTAAGCTTCTTGAAATCTTTGACTTTTGATGATTTTGCTTCAACTTCTTCACCCTCTAGCTCTTCTTGTTATGCTTGACCCTTCCGGCGATGATTCCGGTGAAGAGCGGCCTCGCTCTGATACCACTTGTTAGGACCAAAAAGTAGCTAGAGGGGGGGTGAATAGCTTCGCGTGTGCTCGTCGTGCTTCGTTGCTTGTTTCTTCAAAGTGATGCACAGCGGAAAATACATAAACAAACACAAACACGCTAACACTAGGAGTTTACTTGGTATCTACCTCCAACGGAGATGACTAATCCAAGGATCCACACCACGCACGCACCCTCCACTATGAAAACACTCCTTTTCGGTAACTACAGGGGGCGGAGAAGCCCTACAAGACTCTCGGACAAGAAGAAGAAAGGTAGTAAAGAATAAGCAAAGCTTACAAGATGCAGTAAAACCCTAGCTTCTTCTTCTTCTCGTTGCAACTCCTCTTGACTTGGATGAACCTCCAAGAACCTCAAGAACTGGCGGTGAGGAGCTTAGAGAGTCCGGGAGGAGGCAGTTGAATCGGAATGAATCGAAGTTCTCTGGCGGAAATGAACGCTGCGCTTAAATCGACGCCCGATCGAATCCGATCGATTGAATGCTCCCAATCGATCGGGAAGCTTTGGATCGATCCACGGATCGATTCGCGCCTACCTGGAAAACTTCCGGATCGATCCACGGATCGATCCGGCGCCTCAGTAGGGCGTCCCAATCGATCCATCGATCGATTGGGACCTCTGGATCGATCCACGGATCGATCCAAAGGGGTACGTTCACGGACGTCGGATCGCGGTGGATCGATTCCTTCCGAATCGATCCACGGATCGATTCAAACTCTTCGGATCAATCCATGGATCAATCGAACTCGCTGGATCAATCCACGGATCAATCCAAACCTGCTGGATCAATCCACGGATCAATCCAAACCTGGTTTTTGCCCAAAACCACGCCCAAAGCCCCCTAAACCAACATCTAGTCAACCATGACTTGTTGGTACATAAGACCTAGCATCCGGTCACCCTTGACCAGCTAGAACTCTCTCACCAAGTGTCTGGTCAATCCCTTTGACCCACTTGGACTTTTCTCTTCTTGCCAAGTATCCGGTCAATCCCTCTGACCTACTTGGATTTTTCTTCCACGTGCCAAGTATCCGGTCAATCCCTTTGACCTACTTGGACTCTCACCAGATGTCTGGTCAACCTTGACCCATCTGGATTTCTCATGCCTGGCTTCACTCACCAGGACTTTCCCAATTGCCTAGCTTCACTCACTAGGTCTTTCACCTGGCTTCACTCACCAGGATTTTTCTCCTGCCTAGCTTCACTCACTAGGTCTTTCACCTGGCTTCACTCACCAGGATTTTTCTCCTGGTCAAGTATCCGGTCATCCTTGAGCTACTTGACTCTTCTTCAATCCCTTGCATTGTCAAACATCGAAATCCAAACCAAGACTCAAGCTTGGTCAACCAGGTCAACCTTGACCTGAGGAATGTTGCACCAACAGTAACATCATGGATTATGTCAATTTCCTTGTAATTAAGGACAAAAGGCATTTATCATAAATGGTAAATATCTCAACAAGTAGGATGACACCAAGTGATATCCTAGGTGGATGATCATAAGTTTCATAATGCCTAGATAGTTATGCATGATCCCTTAGTTTAGGGCAAAACCGAATATACATCTCACAAAGAGCCATAAGGTGACTTGTATGTGTTTTAGTACATACTCAGATACAAGTGAGATGTTAGGATGATGAACAAAACTCAAGATGTTGATTTAGTGCATCTTGTTGAGTTTTAGGTTCATCAAAACACATAGTTATGTGTTTTCCAATCATTGGGAAAGCTAATGTACAAGTCATGTGCATTAAGCCCAAGGAACATGGTTAGATATTAGTTTTGAAAATAATTTTAAAAGGCTTTTGGAAAACCTTGGTGAAGACTATCTTTTGATAGTAATCATCATTGAATAGTTAGACACAAACTTGGAAGAAAACACTAAAGTTTTTACAATGTCTCAAGTTTATGTCAATCTTTTAAAATAGGAAGTATTTTTATATAAAACTATTTTTTTCTTGATAGAATATACCCTAAATAATGTCTACATGAGTTTTCATAATTTTTAGAGGTTTGTAGAATTTTT
The DNA here is from genome assembly GCF_018446385.1 of Zingiber officinale. Lineage (NCBI taxonomy): Eukaryota > Viridiplantae > Streptophyta > Magnoliopsida > Zingiberales > Zingiberaceae > Zingiber > Zingiber officinale. Next base: position 94,386,327 of record NC_056001.1, read on the forward strand.
GGGTAGTTTCTGAAGTCTGCTGAAATTGAATTTCAGAGAAATCAGAAACACAATCGATCAGTCGGTCGATTGGATGAGTTTTGATCGATCAGCCGATCGATTGGAAAGTTTATTCCCAAGAACAGAAGGTCAGTGAATCAATCAGCCGATCGATTTACCCAGGATGGATCGATCAGTCGATCGATTCAAAGGGAATTTCTGCAAGCAGAAGTTTGTGGATTGACCAATGGATCGATTGAAGTAGCTTCAATCGATTAAGTCCCAACTTCAATCAATTGGGAAGTCTGATTATGGCTGGAAAAGCCTTATTTTAGCACATTAAGTCACTTCAAGTTCCAATAACCATTCCAAATCTCTTAGAATATATTTGTATACATTTAGGGGGAGTTTTCATGATGAAAGCAAGTATGGATTGGTTAAGATAGACTTAGGTGAAGTTTAGGTTGGGGTTTAGTTTCATTATTGAATTTTGAACCTTAAAACTTCAGGTTTTGATTTTACTGACTATGTAGGAACTCCAAGTTATTGTTGGTGCAATGACAAAAGTTTGACCATGTTTTAGGAGGAGCTACTACTTGAATGCATGAAAATTTACTTTCAAGGACCTTGGAAAGGGGTTAAACCTTCGTGATGGATAATACTCAGGGTCGAGTATTGGGGAACAATGGAAGATTGATTATCTTCATTGCTAGGATGATAAATACTCTCGGATGAGCATTATGAAGTAGGGTCTCAAGGGAGAGCTTAGGCGGCAATGAAGAATATGAGATCTTCATTGGTATTGTGTAAAAACGTGAGTTAACTCTTATGGAGAAGAGTTTTTTCAGTTTTGATGTGTGATAAAGGGAAGAATGGAAGGTTAAGTTAGGCTTTTATCTCCAAAAGGGGAGTTTACCCTCTAAGAAAGGGAGAGAATGAAGGAAACCTTCATTCATGTCTTGTCATGAAATGGCTAAGGTTATGGGATTTAGCCTTATGATAAAGAAGATGTTAAGGCTATGGGATTTAGCCTTGGTATAAAGAATACGTTAAGGCTATGGGATTTAGCCTTGTGATAAAGAAGAGGTTAAGGCTATGGATTTAGCCTAACTTAGAGGTATTGTCAAACATCAAAAAGGGAGAGATTGTTGGGCAATTTCCCTATGTCAAGTTTGACCGGTTTGACTAAACTTGAGTTGAGTCAAGTTTGAGTCGGGATTTGAGTTTTGATATTTGACAATATAAGAAGATTGCTGGAGCAATCGTCCGGTTGTGGAGATGGTCAAAGGATTGACCAGGTTGATGAGAATACAAGTCAAGTAGGTCAAGGTTGACAGGAGACTTGACTGGGAAAGTCCTAACTGGAGGTTAGGCATTTGGAAAGTCCTAGTGAGGAGCTAGGCAGGAGAAAGTCCTGGTGAGGAGCCAGGCAACAGGAATGTCCTAGTGTGGAGCTAGACAGGAGAAAGTCCTGGTGAGGAGCCAGGCAATTGAAAATTCCAAGTGTGATCTTGGCAAAGGAGAAAGTCCTGGTGAGGAGCCAGGCAATTGGAAAGTCCAAGTGTGATCTTGGCAAAGGGTGTAAGTCCAAGCATGTGGTCTTGGCAAGGTAAGTCCTGATATGACTTGGCAAGGAAGACCTGACAACTAGGATGAGGCCGAAGGAAGCTCCTGAAGGCAAGGCGTGAAGGATGGGGAGATATCTGAGGGACGCAAGGCTGATGGAGGAGGTAGAAGGCTAGTTCGAGGTGTTAGGATCCTTCGTACGGCTAGAGAGGGGGGTGTGAATAGCCGACCCCAAATCGATCGCGTTTCTTCCTACAATTCGTTAGCGCAGCGGAAAAACAAACAAGGAAACGAAAACAAGAAGATCAAACCTCAACGCGTCGATGTAACGAGGTTCGAGATACTCCTACTCCTGCTGTGTCCGTAGTGGTGAAGCCTCTCAATCCATGGATGAGTCCCTGAGAACCAGGCTAATAATATACTCCTTATGGGTGGAGAAACCTCACCACAATCTTTGCAACAAGAAACAAAGGAGTACAACAATAGAGACAACAACAAGAACAATAGAATTGTAAAACACTTGCTTGCCTCTTGTTGTCGATCGGAACTCGATGAAGCGGCTTCTCGGATCCAAAGACTAGAACACCGTTAGAAACCCACGCAGAGCAGCTGATGAGAGCTCAAGAAAGCTCAAGAGCACACCAAGAAACCAAAGAGTCAAGAGCGTCAAGAAGAAAAGAAGAGTTCGCCCTGTAGAAGCCCTCGGCCCTTAGAAGGAGAACAATGAGAAACTAGCGGAGAAGTTAGAATCGATCGGTCTACGGACCGATCAGACTGTCTCGTTCGGTCCCGAATCGATCTCTGCACCGCCTGATCAGGCTGATCGATCCAGCGGACCGATCAGAGCCGGATCGGTCCACAGACCGATCCCAACTCGGCAGGCTTCCGCGATCGCCTCTCGATCGGTCCCGCACCGATCAGATGATGGCCGATCGGTCTCGGACCGATCACCGCTTCTTTTTCGTTGCTGGCGACGGTCACAGATCGATCAAGAACGAACAGAGCTTAGCGATATCCGATCGGTCACCGGACCGATCAGAGCAAACAAGTATCACGGATCGGTCCGATCCAGAGCTTGGTTTTGCCCAAACCAAGTCCCAAGACTTCAAACCAATATCCGGTCAACCTTGACCTATTGGTTCATCATGCTTAGCATCTGGTCATCCCTTGACTCGCTAAAACTCCCCCGGTCAATCCTTTGACCTACTTGGACTTTCCAACACCAAGTCATCCATCCATCTGGATTTTCCAACACTAAGTCCGATCATCCCTGATCCATCCGGATTTTCCAACACCGAAGTCCGATCATCCCGATCCATCTGGATTTTCCTGGTTTCACTCACGGGACTTTCCAACCGCTAACATCCCGCTTAGGACTTTCCCCGCTGGCTTCACTCACCAGATTCTCCACACTAACATCCCGATTAGGACTTTCTCATTGCCTTACTCACCGGGACTTTCCACATCGCCTAACATCCAGCTAGGACTTTTCCTCGTGCAAGCTCCCCTGACTTCTCCGTGCCAAGTCTCCATACTTGACTTTTCCAGCCAAGTCTCCATACTTGGACTTTTCCCGTGCCAAGTCTCCATACTTGAACTTTTCGCGATGCCAAGCTCCCCGCTTTCCATTCCAAGTCTCCATACTTGGACTTTTTAGTGCCAAGCTCCCTGCTTGACTTTTCCGTGCCAAGTCTCCATACTTGGACTTTTTCCGAATCAGGTCAACCAGGTCGACCTACGGTTGCACCAATAATCTCCCAAACATCTATTCTTGTCCCATATCAAGAATAGAACTCTCTCACGAGTGTCAAACATCAACATGCAACTCAACTAGGTCAATCTTGACCTAAAGTTGCATCAACAATCTTCCCAAGTCAAACATCAAAATACAACTCGAGTCAAGTCAACTCGAGTCGGGTCAACCAGGTCAACCTTGACCTAAGGTTGCACCAACACGAGGTTGGTCGGGTGTGGCCAAATGCTAGGCATGGAGACCCAACAGGTCACGGTTGACCGGGAGTGGGTTGGAGACTTTGGATTTGAGTTTGAGTCAAGTCCAGGATGGTCAATCGATTGAACCAGGGTCCAATTGATTAGCCGATCGATTGGAGTGTGCTGCGAAGGAAGAAATGGCCCAATCGATTGGTCGATCGATTGAGAGCATGAGTCACGAGTATAGAGGCCTTCCCAATCGATCGGGCAATCGATTGGGAATCTTTAATCGATTGGTCGATCAATTGGAGCTGGGAGTTCTTGTGCGATCACGAGAACACAGAAAGCATCTTAATCGATCGGTGGGTCGATTCAGAATGTCCCAATCAATTGGCCGATCGATTCGGATTCGATCGTTGCGCAGGATGCTGGTGATGGACGGCTGCGATGGAGCAGTGCTGACGTGGCAATCGATTGGGGTTGATTTCAATCGATTGGAGGCACTGTATATAGCATGGGCGGAGCGTCTTCTTCGCTAGATCTTTATGATCTTCTCCTGTGAGCTTACAGTGATCTTCACAGCGATTTCTCCAGCACTCACGCCAGTTCTTGAAAGCACTTGAGGATCATCTTCAAGGTTCAAGAGGCAACAACAAGTAGTAAGAAGAAAGGTGTATTCACTTGTATTCTTAGAGTTTCTTCTTATATTTGTGTTTGTGTTGTGTGTGAGTTTGTATGAGGCTTCTCCGCCTCCCTGCGACCGAGAAGGAGGTTTTCATTAGTGGAGATAGCGTGTCGTGTGTGGATCCTTGGATTAGTCGCCTCTTCTTGAGGTGGATACCAAGTAAATCCTAGGTGTTAGCATTGTGAGTGTTTGTCTTGAGCATTCCACTGCACAACAACAAGACGGCAAACCGACGCAAACGCGATGAAACACTATTTACCCCCCCTCCTCTAGCGGGCACATCGGTCCCAACAAAGATGGTTTAAGAAAGGAAAGAGAAAAGGAAAAGAGGCTAGTGTCATTGCTGTTAAAACCAAATCAAGAAGAAAGGAAAGAAATATGGACAAAATGTAACGAACCGGCCCCTTGGGTGGCCCAACTAGCGGCCCATTTGGCGGCCCCTTGGTGGTCTCTTGAGCGGCCCAACTGGCGACCCCTTATATCGTCGACCGATGACCCTCGGTCGTGTCTTTACTCACTAGGTCTTCCCACCCCTTGCCAGTGGATTTTGCCTTCCCGAGATTCGAACTCTAGACCTCCGGGCTAAGTACTAAAGTTTATGAATCCTGGTAGCCAAGTGAGTGGCGCTCACTTGACTATTAGGATTCATAAACTCGAGTACATAGGCGGGGGGTCTAGAGTGCGAATCCAGGGGGGGGGAAGAAGCCACTGGCCAGGGGTGGGAAGACCTAGTGAGTAAGGGCACGGCCGAGGGTCATCGGTCGCCGATATAAGGGGTCGCCAGTTGGACCGCCAATTGGGCCGCCCAAGGGGCCACCAAATGGGCCGCCAGTTCGGCCGCCCAAGGGGCCGAGGGGTCAAGTCGTTACAATAGTTCATGAATCCTGGTAGCCAAGTGGGTGGCGCTCACTTGGCTACCAGGATTCATAAACTCTAGCACTTAGCCTGGAGGTCTAGAGTTCGAATCCTGGGGAAGACGGCCAAAGGCATCGGTCAACGATAAGGGGTCGCTGGCCTTCCAATTGGCCACCCAGGATCGCCAAATGGGCCGCAACAAGCGCCTAAGGTCGAGGGTCGGTCGTTATAAAAGACGTTTTTGATAGTCCCGTTTTATGGTCATTGGCAGCCCTTGGTGGTCCTTGTTGCCCATGGCGACCTTTATGTCGTCAATCGACGATTGCCGCGGTCAAGCTAGACTCCCACCCTAAGTGGATTTTGTCTTCCCAGGATTTGAACTCTTTAAGTACTAGAGTTTATGATCTCACTGGTGACCAGTGACACTTGACCTGTGGATTCATAAACTCTAGTACTTAGCCTGGAGGTCTAGAGTTCGAATCCTGGGGAAGGCAAAAATCCACTGGCCAGGGGTGGAAAGTCCTAGCGAGTAACGGCACGACCGAGGGTCATCGGTCGATGACATAAGGGGTCGTCAGTTGGGTCGCCCAAGGGACCGCCAAGGGGCCGCCAAATGGGCCTCCAGTTGGGCCGCCCAAGGGGCAGAGGGGTCGGGTCGTTACACAAAAACCTAAGAGTAAGTTGACTTGCTTCAATTATGGCAAGAAGAGCCATTTTACTTGGGATTGTACTGAGCCTAAAAAGGTAGATCCATCTTTAACTTCTTTCCATGAGCATTATATTACAAGTACAGTGTTGTTAGCTAATTCTTATCCTTTGTGGATTGTAGATTCAGAAGCAACGAACTATGTAGCTTATGCTCGAGCTACATATATGGAGTACCGTCGGGTACTAGGATATATGTAGGAAATAATGCAAGAATTGAAGTCAAAGGAATTAGTACTTTCAAGCTCAACATACGTAGTGGGTGTATCTTGTTTCTACATGATGTCCTGTATGCTCCTGAGATTCGACAGAATCTAGTTTCCGTCATTTGTCTTCTTGATTTAGGTTATTGTGTAAATTTTTATAGTCGTTGTGTGGAACTTCGAATTAACTCTGTGTTAATTTGGCATGGTTATGTAACAAATAGTTTATTGTTCTTGATGTAGAACCAAATAATAATGATGGTTAGTTTTCAAACATTGCTCTTACTAGTAATGCTAATATTAATGATGAAATTTGGCATGCTAGAGTAGGACATATAGGACAAGAACGAATGAATAGATTAGCTAAGGAGGAGCTTTTAGGCACTCATGCTAAGATTAACTTATCTATATGTAAGCATTGTCTTGCTGAAAAAATAACTAGGAAACCATTTGGTAAGGCTATTAGGGTTGAATCACCATTGCAATTAATTCATTCGGATATTTGTGGTCCAATGAATGTAAAGGCTAGACATGGAGTTTCCTATTTCATTATATTTATTGATGATTTCTCTTGTTTCGTTCATGTGTATTTGATTTCTCATAATCTGAAGTATTCATTCATTATATGAATGAAGTTGAGAATCAAACAAAACGTAACGTTAAGACCTTACGCATTGACCGTGGAGGAAAATATTTATCCGATATATTCAAGACAATATGTAATGATTAGGGATGGCAATGGGGCGAGGTGGGGGCGAGTTTGCCATTCCTATCCCCGCCCCGTTCTCATTTTTTCGGGTTCGGGGATTCCCCGAACCTGAACCCACGGGGATCAAATCCCCATCCCCGCCTCATTCTCAAATTTAATTTAGATTATTATTATTATTAATGATAATATTAATATTAATATCAATATTAATAATATTATTAATAATAATATTTTCAAAAAATTTAATATTAATATTAACACTATTATTAATACTTTTTAAAAAAAATCATATTATTATTTATTAATATTAATATTAATATTAATAATATTCGAGGCGGGTTCGGGGATGGGGATAGTATTCCCATACCCGCCCTAAACCCGCCCCATCCTCGAAAAATTGGGGATCCCCATCCCCATTTCGGGTTTTCCCTGCGGGGCCCCAAACCCGCGGGGAAAATTGTCAACCTTAGTAATGATAGAGGGATTATTAGACAGCTGACAATCCCAGGAACTTTACAGCAAAATAAGGTTACTAAAAAAAGAAATATAACGCTTCTAGATATGGTTAGGTCTATGATAGCGCAGAATAATTTACCGATCTTCTATTGGGGAGATACATTATTAGTTGTAGCCCATATACTTAACAAGTTGCCTTTAAAGTCAGTTCCATCTATATCTATATGAACATTAGATAGGCGGAAAAATGGATTTGAGTAATTTGAGACCTTAGGGGTCAACTGCATATTCATGATAGTTCTCATAAGTATGAAAAACTAGGACCTAGGAGTAAGAAATGTATCTTTATTAGATATAATGAGACCTCCAAAGGTTATATTTTCATAGGTGAGCAACTAGATGGAACCATCTGCGAAATAGATTCAAGAGATGCTACTTTTCTTGAAACTGAGTTCTCAACATCAGGTGAAGTTGATAAGACAATTCCTCTAAATAAGATAGAGGAGGAGGATAATGTTCCTTTATCAACAAATCAGGAGATGCCTGAATCTTGTCAACCTAGTGGGAATAATTTGCCACTAAATGAGTCAATTTCTCAAAAGACTAACCTACGATGAAGTAGTAGTCAGATTATTCCTCGGAGAAGGTTTGACATTGAGAATGAGGTATTGATGATTTTCCCAGTTGATGATAAGGAACCTCGAACGATTGAGAAAACTTTAAGATGTTCAATTGGAGAAAATTAGAAAGTTGCAATGGATGAGGAAATGAAATCAATGAAAAAGAATTAAGTTTAGGAATTAGTCGATCTTCGTCTAGGCCGAAGGGCTATTGTGAATAAGTGGATTCTCAAAAGATGAAAGCAGACGGATCGATTAACCGATACAAAGCTCGATTAGTTGCAAAAGGATATGCCCAAATGGAGGGTATTGATTTTGAAGAGACATTCTCCCTAGTTGTGAAGTTTGCGTCAATACGTGTCATCCTAGCTATAGTAGCATAATTTGTCATTGAATTACATCAAATGAATGTAAAAAAACGGCTTTCTTTAATGGTAATCTTGACGAAGAAATCTATATGGTACAACCAGAATGTTACATTGATGAAGACCAAGAGAATAGAGTATGTAGACTTGAGAAGTCCATATATGGGCTTAAAGCAAGCGTCAAGATAATGAAACATAAGATTTAATTAAGTCATTTTATCTTATGATTTCGAAATGATCAATGAGGATCATTATGTTTACCTTAGAAAGGAAAAATGAAAGTTTGTCATTTTATCAGTATATGCTGATGATATGCTAATAGCTAGAAGTGACATAAAGTGTGTGATAGAAGTCAAATCTTAGCTTTCATCACAATTTGACATAATAGATATGGAAGAAGCAGAGTACATCTTAGGAGTGAAGATTATGAAAGATTGATCAAAAAGACTTTTGGGATTGTCTCAAGAGGCTTATATCGCTAAGATGCTATAACACTTCAATATGTCATATTGCAACATTATATCTCAAGACTCCTAAAGAAATAGCCAAAATGAAGGTAATACTATATGCTAGTTCTATTGGTAGTTTGATGTACACTATATTGTGTACTCATCTTGATATAAGCTATGGTGTTGGGTTAGTTTGTCATTTCCAGTTAAACCCAGGATCGAGAAATTGGAAAGCGGTGAAGAGGATATTAAAATACCTTAAAAAGGATAACAGATTATTGTATCTATTTCCAAGGATCTATGATGAACCTGAAGGGTTGTACAGATGCAGATTGGGCAGGAGACCTTGATGACAGAAAATCCATATCTAGCTATACCTTCTTGCTAAATGGTGATGTCATCTCATAGCAAGAGGCAGGCTTATGTAGCCTTGTCGACAATGGAAGCTGTGCGGCTTGGCTTGTGTAGCCTTATCGACAATAGAAGATATATGGCTTGGCTTGTATAGTCTTGTCGACAATATGAAAGGTATGTGGCTTGCGCATTAGTTGTGCAATAATATGTCTGGTTGAAAAGATTCCTGAAACATTTAAAGATTATTGAAGATAGTGGGAGTCCTGTTACAGTGTATTATGACAATCAAGCTAAGGATCGCAAATATCACAGCAAAGGCAAGCATATAGAATTAAGTATAATTTTGTAAGAGATATTATGGACAAAAAAATGATAATTCTTGAGTATATCCCTACACGTACTATCCTTGCAGATCCTTTTACTAAGTCATTGACTAAAGAGTCATTTCAAAGAATGGGAAGTCTTTGTGACTTCGTAAAATGTAACATGTTGTAAAATGTCATGATCTATTCAGTGTATAAACTGTTACATTTTGGATTAAAGTCTCGATGAGCATGTTGGCAGGTTGAGATTGGTCCACTCACATGGACAATCATCTCTATTTGTTAAGTATAAATAGAAGTAAGACCGTTACTTATGGGGCATCTTAGTAGCTGTGAATAGAGATAGATCCATAAGTTAAGGTCGTCTTGATAATTGTGTTAAGATGAGATCATTTATGTTGAATAATGATCGAAGTAAATGAACTCACCATTTACTAAACCTATTGAAAGTCATATTGGAATTCATATGTTGAATTCAGGATTAGACATTATGTATGTCTAGATCGAAATCTGTATAATATTAAAATTTGAGAAAAATATTCACTATTTTTAGTAAAGAGAATAACATCGTAGCATGTGATTCATACCACATGTGCTATGGCGACAATAAGGGTAGTAAGAGAATAGATCCATGTTTCTCTACTATATGAGATCTTTAAGATTATAAGTTAATCTCAGTTTTTGCCCTTTGTGACTATTTAGCTATTTACTTGAAATTTTAATCAATGTCTGCTACTTTAGTATGTATCCTATGACTATAGATGATTCAGACTATGGAACATAACTAGGAAAACGACTGATTAGAATGAATAGATTCTAGCTAAAAAAGAAGATTAAATAGATTTGTACATCTTTTGATATTATTCACTGGTCGACTCATTTCTGTTATATATACTCATACTTAATTATTGATTATTTAATCGTATCTAACAAAATCTCTTCTAAATTTGGTATTTGAATCAGAGATCAAATTCTCTACCAGGTTTAGAGAAAATTGACATCTCTAATATTATTTGTAAAAATAATTTATTTTATCCTTTAGTATTTGTCCGTGTTTTTTTATTCATTTTAAAATTTATTATTGTCAAAATCAAATAGAACAATAGAGTTGTTAGATCTTGAGTAACCAAATAAAAGTGTAATAAAAATCTATATTTCTATACACTATAATAACAAGCACGTTGAAATATACATTTGTCCCCATGGGTGCACAATTGGTTAGAAGGTAACTTTGTTATAATGAGATAAGTGATTAATTTTCAATGGATGCAAATTCTTAGGGAAAGAAAAAAAAATCCTACCACTTTCTAACTATTTGATGGTCGACTATAAGTTTTATTCCTTTCACATAATATCTAGGGACAAATTAGGCCGTGATTTACCTTTCTTTACATAATCTGGAGACGGATTATGAGAGATATCTGAGATGAACATAATCATCTTTTATTATTGAACCGTGTTAGGTAAGCAAGAGGGGGGGTGAATTGATTGAAAAAGAAAGGTAAACCCTTTCTTAATATTTGGACTTGATTAGTTATGCACAATTAATTAAACAAAATAAAAATACATGAAATTAACAACTTTAAAGAAAATAGTAAGAAGACTAGATTTACTTGGTTACAACCTAGGTGGTTGTTAATTCAAGGCGTTGAAAAAGCTCCACTTGAAATCTCTTTTGTTGAAGGCGGAGTAGCCTCTTACAGACATTGACAGTTTAGAAAAAAAACTAGGAAGCATTGTTTGCAAAATCGTGATCTAGATCGTAGGATCGTATGATCCGGAAGTAGTGAATCGATCCAGAATTGATTGAGATCGAAGTTTGCAGTAGAATTGAATCAAACTCATTGAAATCGTATAGAATCGATGAAATCATATCAATCTCACGTTAAAACAATTTCACACCCAACTAGAACAACAGAGACAACATCCTCATCGGTGGGTGGCCGGTGACGACAGCAGAGGGATCCTCATTGGCGGGCAGTGATAATGGAGGCATCCTCGTCAGTGGAATGATGCTGACGGTGTGAAGGTGGACTACATCTTGCGATACGAAGAGGGGAAGGCATCGACGACTTGAGATAGGGAAGGTGCCGGCCACTGACAACTTGTGATGGGGAAAATGGGAAGACGCAGGCAGCTTGAATGGGGAAGAGGGAAAGGCGTCAGCAATGGATGGCAGTGGTTGGGGGTTAAGGGAGCAGCGGTGATCGGGTGAGGAGAGAAAGGGCAAAGTGGAGACACACAAAATCTTATAAAGTTTAGGCTTCTAATTAAAATTTTCGTTAATTGATTTAATCAACACCTAACCTAACTTAAATGAGATAGTTTAAATAGACTTTCTCAAATTCTATTCAAATTATCTCATTAATTAAAAATTATAGATAAATTATATTTATTTATTCTATATATTTTCATCCCATTGATATTATTATTATTATTATTTTAATTTAATTAAAGATAATTTTAATCAAATATAAATTAATTTAGTATTTCATCATCCTCTCAAATATTAAATTAATTTTTTAGAATTTTTTATGGGATCGGACGTTTCTATGATCCAATCCCGCTCGATCCGATTCTGACCCTAAATTGATCCTGTGTAGGATCGCGATTCTATGAACTATGCTAGGAAGTAATTACAAAAGTTGTAATTAAGTTGTTGTAAAATGAAGTGAACCAAGGCTCTATTTATAGCCTGCTGGTCAAATGTGTCCGTTGGCTGACGTGGCATCTTCGGGTGCCTGAACAGCTCCTAGTGCCTCCAGTGGTGCAACTTATCTTTTGCGCAACAGCTATGCAACGATGCGGGGATAAAATTTTATTCCCTCCTGGGCGCCTAGACTGGTATGGGCGCCCAGACCGTTGCTGATGTGGACCTAAATTTGATCCATGCTGCAACGGTCGAAAGGGCGCCTAGTTGGTGCCATGGCGGTTTGGGCACCTGGACTTGGTCTAAGCGCTTGGACGAATCAGCTTCGTGTTGACTAGTCCAGCTTCTTCTCCGGTCACTTAGGTGATTTTCTGACCATCCAAAGTTGATTTCACCCGAACATAACTCTGACTTTTACCTTGAGCAGACTTCCTCTTCAGTTTCTCGTCCCTCAGAAGCACTGCATGCGCCCTTCTCGCTCCAACGATATCTTCTACAACTTCTCATCTCTCGGATGCACCAAACCCATCGACTCACTTCCTGTGTTATCTTTCTTGTCCGCTACGTCGTCTACTCGACTTCTTGTGCTCCTAAGCTCCTTCACACTTAGACATAAGAATTAAACTCTACAAGACCTAACTTTACCCGATTGACCACATCAAAACTAACCTAGAGTACTTACAATCTCTCTCTTTTTAATGTACATCAACCCAAGTTAAGTTAGGGGTTAAACCAACATCATTTAACTAATTAAATGAAAATTGCAATTATAATAAAAAAAAACTTGTAAGTAAGCATAAGGATAAATTTGTAATTTTCCTACCTCCCCTTAACTTAATCGGATCTCTCCTCTTTTGATCATATAAAAATATATTAAAAAATAGAAGAAAAAAAACAAAAACAAAAAAGTAGAAAAGCTTTTAGGGGATCATGATTAGACCCGACCCCGGGCCGGGTCTAGCCCGTAACCGGGTCAACGGGCCGGTTGCCCATTGACCCGGTTCGCCGGGTCGAACCGGAACCGGCCCGGCAAGTTGCCGGGTCAGTTCCGGTTCATTGATTGTAAAACCGGCGAACCGCCGGTTAACCGGCGGGTTGAACCGGCGGTTCAGGCGCAAAAAAATTTTTTTTTTTAAAACGGCTTGAACCGCCGGTTAACCGGGGGTTCATAGCCGTTGGAACCGCCGGTTAACCGGCGGTTCGTAGCCATTGGGAGGGTTTTTTGGGTATTTTTTTTCAACAGTTAGGATCATTTGACCGTTTTTTGATCAATGGCTATGATTTAGTGTCCGTTACTATCAAAACTCTATAAATAGAGAGCTCATTTCATCATTTTTCACATACATATTCTCTACTCTTAATCTCATTTTCGTATTCTCTAATCTCTACACGCTTTCGTTTTCAATTTTTAATTACAATGGAAGGAGGCCGCGGAGGTGCATCATCTCGAGCTCGGAAGGGAAAGCAAATAATGAATCCGCGGGAGGAGGCCCCCAACATTCAATCCACCGATGATGAGATCGAGCATCTTCCGAATCCGACACCCGAAACACAAGGAAGTACCGATGCAATTACTTCTAAGGTTCGGGAACTTCCTCCTCTAAAGTCTTCTATTTTTACTAAACATTTTGAGAAGGTCACTCTTCCGTCGGGAGAAATGCGTGCAAAATGTAAGCACTGCAATGCTTCCTACAAATTCCAGCGGCTATGCGTCGTTGAAACGACATGTAGAAACGAAGCACCCGACGGAATATGGACTCGACCGTTCTCAAACACAATTATCAAGATTTTCTTCAACTAGCGATAGTACTGATTCCGGTTTATTTTTATATTCGGATAATAAATTAAGAGAATCATTAGCTAAATTTGTTTCCGTAGAACATCATTCTTTTAGTTTTGGATCTAAATGCACATTTGAAGATTTTTGTAAAAAATCTCTTAATCCATGTGCTAAACGTGTTCCTAGGACTACACTTACTCGTACAATTAAAAAATTAGTAAAATAAGGAAAAAAGAATTTAATTGATGAATTATTAAATTAGATAATAAAGTTTCTTTATGTTCCGATATTTGGAGTGATTATTGGCAAATACATTCGTATATGGGTGTGACTTGCCATTGGATCGATAACTCTTGGAACCTCCAAAAAAGATTATTAGCTTATAGAGTTTTTGATGAATCACATAATGCTCATAATATCGCACAATTATTATGTTTAATTTTAGAAGAATATGGTTTAACTCATAAAATATTTTCAATATCAGTAGATAATGCTAGTTCTAATACCGCTTGTATAGATGATCTAAAATTTGTTTGTCAACCTATTATTGGAGGTTTATTTTTCCATATTCGTTGTGTATGCCATGTTTTAAATTTATGTGTTCAAGATGGTTTAAAAATTTTAGAAAGTTATATTAGACCAATTAGAATTGTAATTTCTTATTTATGGTCTCATCCATCTATAATGAAACAATGGGGTAAGTTTTGTAAAATTAATGGAATGAGACCTAAAAAATTTCCACGTGATGTACCAACACGTTGGAATTCAACATACCAATTATTACAAGATTCATTTCAATATAAAGAATTATTATGTTCATTTTTTGCACAAAATACTAATACTAATATATATTTATTTTCACAACAATGGAATATTTGTAGTAGTATTTGTGAAATTTTAAAAGTATTTAATGATGCAACCGAACAACTTTCCGGTGTTTATTATCCCACTGCTCAATTAGTTTTAGAAAATTTTTCTAATATAGTATTAGTTTTAAATGAACATATTAATAATAAATCTTTATCTCCTTGCATCTTAGCTATGAAAACTAAATGGGAAAAATATTTTTATTTAATTCCTGAAATTTATTTAATTGCATTTGCTTTAGATCCTAGATTTAAATTAGAAGTTTTACAAGAAATGTTAACTTTATATTATGACGCTTTAATTCCAATTAAAGATTCTTCTTCCTCTGATCCAGTTAATATTATATATAATGTTAGAATTTATTTAAATGATATTTATAATCAATATTATGTAAAATATGGAACACAAATTAATATTTCTGAAATTCAACAAACTACTAGTAGTAATTTAAAACTTACAAAAGCACAACTCTTATTAAAAGAACGAACAAAACGTCCACGAGGATCCTCAAGTTCCACACAGGAACTTAAGAATTATTTTACGACTTCTTTTGATTTTAATGAAGCAGATAGCGAAAACTTCGATATCTTAAAGTGGTGATCACAGAAGGCTCAAAGCTTTCCCGTTCTCTCCGTGATCGCAAAATAAATTTTAGCTTGTCCAGTGTCAACTGTTGCTGTGGAGCAGACGTTCAGTGCCGGCGGCAACATATTAGATGAACGACGATCAACTTTGTCTCCCGACTCATTGGAAGCCCAAGCATTACTGGACGATTGGACCAGAGCGGAGAAAAGAATCCAAGGAATGTAACTTTCAGATGACGAAGTTGAAGATTTTGATACCGAAGGAACAAATACGACATGAACAGGAAATGGAAGTGAATGAAAATATAAAAGGATAAAAATGTAAAAGAACTACATGGGCTTTGATTCCCCTAAAGGGATACGTATGCAACTTAAATAAGTGCAAGCCCTTTTTTCAATAAATTTTAATTTCTAATTTTTAATGTTTAATGTTTAATTTTTAATTTTTAATTTTTTTTAACATATTAATCTTGAACCGTGGCGAATCGTGACGAACCGTGAATCGGCGGTTCTGAACCGTGAACCGTAACCGTCTTGGGCGGTTAAGGTTAAGGGTCGTCCTGCCTGGAACCGTCAAACCGTCGGTTCCGAACCGTCGAACCGTCGGTTCCGACCCGTGGTCAGGTCTAATCATGATCCGAATTAACAATACTCTAATTTTTTTTAAACATAATTTTTTAAAAATATTTTAATTTTACTAATTAATTTTCTATTTTAAAAAAATTAAAATAATTTTTTTATTTATAGAAATCCTAAAAAATTTTGTCAAAGGCAAACCGATGTAGTTAGATCAATAAAAAATTCATAAAAAATATTTTTTAATTTAATAGTAATAAATCGTTTCATTACATAACCATATTTTTAGAAAAATAAATATTAAAAATAGATTTTGATCTAGAAAAATCTTACTAATTTTTATAAGTATGTAAAACCGAATAATCATCAGAATAAAAAATTAAATGTCATTTTTAATATTAAAAATTAATTTTTTTATAACTAATTCATAGAGAATTCATTATTAATTAAAAATTTTGAAAAAAAAATAATCTAACAGATAATTTACTATTATATCACTAAAAAATTTTAATATAAAATTTTAATAAAAATTTATATTAAGTTATTTTTCTAAGTAGAGCAATTTTTACCCTTGTAAATCAATTAAATGGAGGATTTAATTTAGACATGATTTTGGAACTAATATAGATTTCTATCTACTGGATTTAACAGGAACTTTGGTGGAATATAATTTATAGTGAATTTTTGAATTTATCCCATATAGTTCCTAATATACCAATTGAGTCCGTCATAATTACTAAAATTTGACTTTTGTAAAACATTTGATTTTAAGTCTCCATAGTTACTTTTTAAATATTCTATTTATTCTTTCAATTTTTTGTTTTCAAATTTCAATTTATCAAAATCTTTTAGTGACATGCATTTGATAAGATCAATTTTAACTTTATATTTTCTTTTTATAATTTACACATATTTTTAGAAAGTATTTTAATAAATTCATATGATTGTTTAGGAGATAGGGAATATACCTTACTTATCTCATAATTTGGCATTCCTTCATCGCTGCTTCCGTCTATTGACGCTCCCCTTCGTCGATACTCATTTCTAAGATACTTTCTTCATTCCTATGATGGTTCGCCATTAGTGTCAGTCCATCATAGGTCTCAATCTCGGATTCAGAAGATGATGATTCATTCCATGTATCTTTTAAATTTCTCTACTTCGTTCATCTTGGTCATTTTCATGACAGTCATTCTTGATGTGCCCTTCTTCCGACAGTTGTAGCATCGAACCTTTCTTTTGCTTCAAAGGTATTTCTTTGCCTGCGACTTGTAAAATTTGTTAGATTTAAGAAATTTACTAAAGTTTCTTACCATGAGAGCTACTTCGTCTTCGTCGATAGAAGCTTCGGAGTCTGGTTTGTCCATTTTTGTTTTTAGGGAAATGTTCTGATTCGGCTCATTCCTTCATTTTGGACATCAAGATTCGTGAAGTTCTAAAGTAGAAACTAAACTTTCTAACTAACTTACCTCTAGATCCTTAGAGACATAATATAAGTTAATTATAGACGTCCACTCGGGTGTTCTTGGGAAAGCGTTTAGTGCATACCATAGTGAAACTCGGTTTGTTACCTTTTCTCCAAGATTCGTGAGTCTGGTGATCAGCTCTTTCAGTTTGGCATGTAGTTGAGCAACTAACTCTCTTTCTTTCAGCCGAAGGTTCAAAAGTTGATTCAGGAGCAGAAACCATTTCGCGAGCTTGGCTTTGGAAGTCATTTCGTGTAGCTCTAGAAATTACTCCCAAAGTTCTTTTACTGATCTATAGGCATAGATTCTATTGACTTCCTGTGGTGGTAGCACACTTAGGAGGTGGAATTCAGCTCGTCTGTTTGCTACAAAGTCAACTTGTTCCTTCTTGGTCCATAGATATTTTCATTTTTCTTCTCTTTGTTGATTTTTGGGAACTACAAAACTATATTTAATTAGTAATAAAATTTTAAAATTGGTTTTGAAAAATACATCCATTCACTTTTTCCACATCGCGAACTCTCGCTCAAACTTAGGTGGTTAAATGCTTGGTCCGACCATTGTCTAGTTGCTTTAGTTAGCGGTTAGTACTTTGAAGGTGGTTGGGGTCTGATATCAATTGTTAAATCGTGTTAGACTAGCAAGAGAGGGATGAATTGCTTGAAAAAGAAAGATAAATCCTTTATCGATCTTTGGACTTGATTAGTTATGCATAATTAATTAAACAAAATAAAAAATGCATTAAATTAACAACTTTAAAGAAAATAGTAAGAAAACTAGATTTACTTGGTTACAATCTACGTGGTTGTTAATCCAAGGCATTGAAAAAACTCCACTAGAAATCACCTTTGTTGAAGGCGGAGTAGCCTCTTACAGATGTTGACAGTTTAGAAAAAAACTAGGAAGTGACTACAGAAATTATAGCTCAGTTGTTGTGAAATGAAGAGAACCAGAACTCTATTTATAGTCTGTTAGCCAAATACGTCCGTTGGCTGACGTGGCATCTCTAGGCATCTCGAACAGCTCTGGGCACCTCCAGTGGTGCAACTTATCTCATGCGCAACGACTATGCAACAACGCGGGAATAAAATTTTATCCCCTCCCGAGCGCCTGCACTGGTTCGAGAGCCCGGACTATTACTGACATGTACCTCAATTTTATCGATGCTGCAATGGCCCAAAAGGGTGGTTGGCTGGTGCCAAGGCAGTTCGGGTGCCAGGATTGGTTCGAATGCCCGGACTGGTCCGGGCGCTTGGATGTCCGACTTTTTCTCCAGTCGCTTGGGTGATTTTTCGGCCATTCAGAGTTGAGATCACCCAAACACAACTTTGGCTTTCTCCTCGAGCAAACTTCTGCTTCGGCTTCTCGTCCCTCAGAAGCACCGCGCGCATCCTTCTCGCTCCACCTATGTACTATTCTGTAGCTTTTCATCCCTCAGATGCACTGAGTCCGTTGACTCACTCCTCGTGTCATCTTTCTCATCCGCTCCGTCTTCCGTTCGGCTTCTTGTATTCCTAAGCTCCTGCACACTTAGACACAAGGATTAAACACAACAGAACCTAATTTAACTTGGTTGATCATATCAAAATTAACCCAAAATACTTACATTTACTACCATGTTGAAATATAGATTTGACCATTTTATACTCATTGATACATTTCAAGATATTCCTAGTACCAGTTTTACATGTAATCATTTTACTCATATTGTATGTTAGAGCACCAAATTGCACATCATAGACATGGTCATGCATTTCTATCGCCATGTTGTTCGACAAATGATAACAAAAATAATCATAATGTGCGCATTTAGGCACACTAAACTGATTCTATGTCCCCTCAGGACGGTACAGTCAGTGGCGGATCTAGAAATTTAAGTATGGAGGGGCGATTGTAATCTGAACAATGGGCGGTATTCTCTATCTCCATCAATGGAATCCCATAATACTATAGGTTACACCGTCGTCAAGGGGGGCGACCGTCGATGCCGCCCCGCCCCCCCCGGTTGGATCCATCCTAGATTAGATGATTAAAATATGAAGTGTTATCCTATGAAATCTTCGGATCAAAACTCAGTACATCTTCCTTATATTTTGACTACATGTTTAGTTAATAAATTTTTTATAATTTATGTTCTCCGTATTAACTTTAAAATAAATTGGAGATGGCGCTGGAATAAATAAATCACCTTGGACCGCACAAAATTCCCTTATGTCAATCAGAAAGTAGGAATGACTCTCCTGCATCTCTACACTATTTCAACCATCATAAAGGCTAAATGCAATAGTTTATTATTATCAAAAACAAAATATGAAATGCAATAGTTCACATCTTTCGCTATTATTTTATTTTTTTCTTCGCTTTAAATGCAATAAAAATAAGTGTGCGTACAAGATTATCACTAGAAGACATCTGGTTAATGTTGTTCTTAATTAATGTCTTCCAGACGTTGCTGAGTTGATGCTCAAATGATAAATTTAAGTTATGATTATGACAAATAATTTTTTCATTTAGGGAGCCGTTTAATATTTGATTTATCTTTTTTTATTTTATTATGGGGCCGATGATAAAAAGCGCACGTATCCGTACACATTTTCTCAGTATTTGATCTTTCGTTTTCTAATGTTGATTAAAACTACTAAATGTATCTAAAGCATTCAAACAACAACAAAAAATAATAATAATAATAAAAGCGTGAAATAACTCCAAAAGCTCTACGGCAATATAAGAAGAATTATTTTTTTAAAAAACATAGGTTTATATAATAATTTTGATAAAAATTGTTTAAGTTTTAGTGTTGAATTAGATAGTGCTAAAGTACATAGATATTGGAAAGAATAGAAAGACTATTGTTAGAAGACAATTGATTTTTTTATTGTTGATTAATTATTATAGACAAATTTATTTATACAGATGATGAAAATAATATATAAAAATATTAATTTAAATATGGTTACATATTACGATAACTATAGTAATAACAAATATATAAATAATGATAAATATGATTTGAATTATAATCTAAATATGATAAATCATCAATAATTGAAATCGATTTCTGAATCTCCTGAATCACTAATCTTTGTCTTTATTACTATCTTGGAAAGTTGAGTTTGGTTGTCAATAACCAATCAAATCTTCTAGAGTAAAATATATTAGTACCCCAAGGTAATTTTGATGTGATCAAACAAGTTAGGTTATGTTCTGTTATGTTTAACCTTGTGTCTAAGTGTACAGAAACTTAGGAGTACAGGACGTCAAGCAAAAGACGCAGCTAGTGAAAAGGACGACATGGGAGAGAGTCGACGGGTTCAGTGCATCTGAGGGGCGAGGTGCTACAGAAGAGTACAAGAAGCCAGAGCAGAAGATTGCTCGAGGAGCAAAAGACGTAGCTGTCTAAGGAACGAAAAACTGTAGAAGAGTACGTTGGCGGACAAGAAGGAAGCACGCGGCGATTTTGATGGACGAGAAACCGGAGGGAAGCTTGCTCGAGGAGAAGGCCGGAAGTTGGGTTCAGGTGAGCCCTATTCCGAATGGCCAAAATCACTCAAGTGAGCGGAGCCGGAGCGGAAGACCCAAACCGATGTGAGATGAACTGGAGCAGGAGGCCCGAACCAAAAGTCAACAAAAGGCTGACTTCTGATGCCCAGGGCGCCCGAACCAGTCCGGGGTGCCCCGGACTAGGCACTCGGAACTCGAATTTCATCCATATCAACGTGGCATTTGACCGTTTCATTGGGGATAGATTTCTATCCCATTTCAGGTCGCTAGAATGCTTCCAAGCGCCCCGAGCAGGGGGTTATATAAGCAGTCCTGCTCTTAGAAGCTAATTAGAACAAGAATTACAGAGTAACAATTCTTGTGATTGAGTTTGTCTGAGTTTAGCTTTGTTTTGTGAGCTTTGAATGTTGTAAGAGGCTTCTCCGCTTAGAGGAGATTTTTAGTACGCTTTTTCATTTGCCTTGGATTAACAACCTCCCCGGTTGTAACCAAGTAAATTCTCGGTACCTCTTTCCTTTTAGTTTTTTTATTAGTCTTATGCAAGTTTTCTTTTAATTAAGTTATAAATTCGAGAAAGGTTGTGTTTGCTTAATTTGTGTAGGGGCTATTCACCCCCCTCTAATCAGCTGCTAAGGGTCCTAACAAGTGGTATCAGAGCAAGGACGCTTCAGGAGGACTAACCGCGAACGAAGCACTCGAGATGGCCAGAGCAAGCATCTATCCACCAAAGTTCGAGGGGGAGTTCGCAAGCTGGATAAAGAGAATGGAGGTATTTTTCAAAACATACTTTGATTTATTGTTAATAATCGAATTTGATTTTGAAGCACCCAAGGGCAAAGAAAAGTATCAATGGACGAAAAAGGAATAAGCCGACTTCGTGGCAAACGACAAAACAGGGTTTCATCTGCTGAGCGTCCTACCGTCACAAGAAGTCAACCGGATTAGAGCTTACGAGTCCGCCAAGGAGCTCTGGGAAAAATTCCTGGAACTTCATGAAGGATCGTCGGAGGCAAAACTTGCGAGACAGGACTTACTTCGCAACCAGATCTGTAACCTCTGATTAGAAGAAGACGAAACTATACCACATCTTCACTCAAGGATCAAGGAGCTCATCACCGGACTTTCGAATCTCGAAGAAAAGGTAAGCACTCGAGATTCGCTAAGGTACGCTCTTAATGCATTCCCTAGAAATACAAAATGGACATCATTAGTAGATGTCTACTATATCTCTAAGGATTTAGAATTTGTTACCTTAGAAGAATTATTTTCATTTTGAAATCCATGAAACAAGATGTACAAATTCGAATAAGGAACCGAAGCACAACATTGCCTTTAAGGCAAAGATGGACGAACAAGATTTAGAATCCTCTCTTGATGACGATGAAATGGCAATGATGGTAAGGCGATTTAAAAAATTGCTTAGATCTAGAAAATCTAATAATCTGCAGGGTAGAAAACGAAGAAAAATCAAATGCTACCACTGCAATGAAGAATGACACGTTAAATACAACTGTCCTAAGTTGAAGAACAAGGACAAGGGCAAGACCAAGAAGCATGTCCAATCTAACAAGTACAAAATGCTAAAGGCTATGTACGACTAAATGTCGTCCGAATCAGAGATTGAGGCTTTCTCCGGACTTGCGTTAATGACAAGCCATCAAGAAAACGAACACGAAGCAAGCTCGTCCGAAATGAGCATCGATGAAGGGGGAGCTACATCGAAAGAAAGCAACAGTTCATGGGATCTACGGATGCTAGAATCGACAAGGTAAGTCAGGTACGATCTCTGCCTCCTATTAAATTATTCAATTTTGTTAAATTATTGGTAAAGGATTGCTTAAGCTAGAAAAAGAAAACCAAGAGTTAAAATTTATTCTAGCCAAATCTTATCTATTAGAAGAATTTGACAAAATAAAATTAGAAAATGATAATTTGCAAACAGAGATAGCATACTTGAAAAATCGTGCATGTTCGTTTAATCAAAACAATAAAAGATATAATAATTTGAACTAGTATGTTAAATATCACAAGGGACAAATTAAGAAAATTTTAAAGAAATACATACCCAAAAGATTTTTAATTAATCCAGTCGGTTGAACCTATATCGGGTTCCAAAATCTTGTCTAAATTAAAATTTAATTGAACTTGGGACTTTCAAAGAGTAGATTAAATGTTTAATTTCCTTAAGAGACTTTGTCTAGAAAGTAGTTGTTGCTCCAATAACTAAGAAGGCCCAGTGTGTCGTCATAGCCTGGAAGTCAATTAATAGAATAAAATGTTTAATTGACTAACTGATAAAATATTTAATTGGAATCAATGCTTTAAATAGTTACTCAAAAAAATTTTGCTTAGATTTTTTTTTTTTTTGTAAAACTTAAAGTTTCTAAAATTACTGTAATT
The DNA here is from genome assembly GCF_018446385.1 of Zingiber officinale. NCBI lineage: Eukaryota > Viridiplantae > Streptophyta > Magnoliopsida > Zingiberales > Zingiberaceae > Zingiber > Zingiber officinale. Next base: position 94,409,352 of record NC_056001.1, read on the forward strand.
TTTTTAGTGATATCAAAATTATTTTCAAAGTTTTCAAAACCCGATAAGTTTTTCAAAATGTTGGAAAATCAGAGGTTTTTTTTAACTAAAAACGTTCTTATTTTTGAAAAGTTACCCTTAGATTTTTTTTTGAGGTACCTCATTTTTTATGTGATTAAAATGAGAAGAATGGAAGATTAAGTCTAGAGGAAGGTAGCTTAACTTTTTTCAATTTTTGTACTTTATTGTAAAATTTATTTCTTTTACTTTAGTTTACCTTAACTTAACTTAGGTTACTCACATCAAAAAAGGGGAGATTGTTAATACCCCAAGGTAGTTTTAATGTGATCAAACAAGTTAGGTTAGATCCTGTTATGTTTAATCTTGTGTCTAAGTGTACAGAAACTTAAGAGCACAGGACGTCGAGCAAAAGACGCAGCTAGCGAGAAGGACGGCATGGGAGAGAGCCGATAGGTTTGGTGCGTCTGAGGGACGAGGTGCTGCGGAAGAGTACACCGGCAGATGAGAAGGAAGCGTGCGGTGTTTCCGAGGGACAAGAAGCCGGAGCGGAAGAATGCTCGAGGAGCAAAACACGCAGCTGCCTCGAGGGACGAAAAGTTGTGGAAGAGTACGCTGGCGGACGAGAAGGAAGCATGTGGCGATTCTGAGGGATGAGAAGCCAAAGCGGATGCTTGCTCGAGGAGGAGGTCGGAAGTTGCATTCAGATGAGCTCTATTCCGGATGGCTGAAATCACCCAAGCAAGCGGAGCCGGAGCGGAAGACCTGGATCGATGCAAGCGAAACTAGAGCAGGAGGTCTGGACCAAAAGTCAGCAAAAGGCTGACTTCTTATGCGCGGGGTGCCCGGACCAGTCCGGGGCGCCCGACCAAGTCGGGGCGCTCGAAACCTGAATTTCATCCATATCAATATTGCTTTTGACCGTTGCATTGTAGATAGATTTCTATCTCATTTCAGGTGCCTGGAACACTTCCAGACGCCCCAAGCAAGGCTATATAAGCAGCCCTGCTCCCAGAAGCTAATTAGAATAAGAATTACATAGTAACAACACTTGTGTTTGAGTTTGTCTGAGTTTTGTGAGCTTTGAATGTTGTAAGAGGCTTCTCCGTCCAAAAGAGATTTTTAGTGCGCTTTTTCATCTGCCTTGAATTAATAATCTCCCTGGTTGTAACCAAGTAAATTCTCGATCTCTCTTTCCTTTTAGTTTCTTTATTAGTCTTATGCAAGTGTTCTTTTAATTAAGTTATAAGTTCGAGAAAGATTATGTTTGTTTAATTTATGCAAAGGTTATTCATCTTTCTCTAGTCGACTGTTAAGGGTCCTAACAAAATCCATTAGAAAGAAGATCATGATGATAAAGGGGAGCTTCAATGTGCCTTGTGGTGGTAGAAAAGAAAACACGGAGTAAGGAAGTAATTTAAGTTTTTTGGGGGCAGGATAAAAGGGTAGAGGAATCGGGAGAAGAAGAAGACTCCTGAGAGAAAAAAATAAGAATGAAAAAAATATTATACGGTGGCGGTAAAGAGGAAAAGAAATAGAATATAACAGAGTTTTTTTTGGGTGAGTTTTTCCTTTTTTTTATGTCTTTTTTTTCAAAAAAGACAGAAATCCTGATTCTTTTACCAAGGAAAAAAAACGATGAGATGTGTTGTAGGAAAAAAGAAGTGAGAAATATCATTGGAAAAATACAAAAAGAAAAGGTTATCCCAATTAGTGATGTTGAGGCAAAACTGCAAAAGAAAAGAAGTATAGCCTTTGCCGCCAAAGAGGAATCCAAATTGCATCAATGTTTGGAGGTTCCTCTAAGTTGCTGATTGGTTGCTGTTTTGGAGGCTCCAAATTGCTGCTCATGTTGCTGTTATGGACAGAGGCGGTGGCAGAATCCGGCGGAGAGAAAAGACGAGAGAAAGGAAATAATTGTTGGAAAGGAAAGACGAACGATAATAAGAAGAATTACGAAGAAGAGGAAGAAGAGAAAGTTAGCTTCGGAGAAGAGGAGAGAGAGCGCAGCTAGCGGTAGAAGAAATAAGCCAATAAACTGCTCAAATAAATTTTTATCGAATCGAACTTCGAATAGCTCACGAATAACTTGACTCATTTACACCCCTAATGAGATACATCCACATTATACCACGCCACGCCATGCCACGCCACGCCACATGACGAATCAACCCTCTTTAAAGTTCCAAGGAAGATGTGGCTACTCAGTCAGTGGCTTTCACGTAATTTTCTACTCTGCTGCGCCTTCTTATGACCCCTTCTTTCCTTTTATAGAAATCTCCCCGTTTACCGTTGTGTTATAAGATAGAATTCCCACTCCCCTCGGTAAACTGCTCGACCATTACCCACTCGACAGCCTGGCAAAAGGCTACGTTTAAAGTTACCCATTACTTTTCGAAATCTACGCCTTCCTTGTGTCGTTCAATTGGGAGAGACAGCTACGAGTACGGATTGAGTAAATGGGCGTGGATTTAGAACTCCAACTTCGAAACAGTATCGCGTACCATATCATATCCACCCGCAGGCCGTAACCGGGTCAGGCCCGTGAGGTGGGCCCCGCTTTTGTGACGCTGCGTGACGTCGGTGGTCCCGGCGGGTGCAGAACGCAGAGTTTCGCCCGTGGGAAGCAGGAAGTTAGCAGCTGCATTGGCCTCGCTCCCGTGCGGCCGCAAATCGAGATTGACACTACGGTTAACTGCATATCTTTTTACTATACGAACAACATTCCTGTCGTCCATCGCCTGGATCAGAGTGAACGGACGGTCGATGGCCAGTCCGAATTTTAATGCTATTTATTATCGTTTGTCCCTGGAAAATATAATTACCATTTTGCCCCTAATGTAAGCCCCCTGCTTCGTGTCTCCATTTAAGTATCGACTCGCAACGGGCGGAGACTACCCTCTCCCTGTCTTCCGCTCTGCGGCGGCGAATCGATCTCTGCGAGGTGTTCTCGATGGTCGTTTCCGCGATCTGAAACTGATCTGGTTGTGCCGGCTGACAGATCCTCGTTTCTTCGCTCAATTTTTTGGTCGCGCGATGACCCATTCTGGGCGATCGGACGGACCGTCCCTTCGATCGCCGTCGGCGGATCTGGAACCTTGGCGATGCCCTCGATCGATTCTCTAGTAGGTGTTTGTCTTGGGATGTTTGATTTGTTGTGGAGGAGGAGACATTTCCTTTCTTGTTGTTTTTTTTCTTGGCAACATTTGATTAAGTGGATTTGATTCTGATTCACAGGTTATGCCTGTAGTTGGCCTTCTGATGTCGAAGCTTGTTCTTGGATCTGGAGATCTGGGGTTCCTTATTACTAGCTTAGATACATGATACCATTTTTTTCGTGGGGATTTAGGCAAGGAGCGGATGATGCGCTGAAAATGATTGTGACCAATTGAGATTAGTTGGCCATTATCCAATGAGGTAAAATCACATCTATGACCATTTACTTGATCAATTTTCCGGGCAACGTTTCTGTTTTATCTGTCTATTGGTATATAAGACATTCTGCATTTGATTGATTGCTCATTAGTCGAGGGAATATTCCAGCTCTCGACCAAAAAGATGCGTGCTTGCTATGAAAAAAATATGATATAATGTCTTTCCATTCAATTAATTGGAACCATAAAATCGTGGTATTGTGTGAACTGCAATCGAACTGGTTCATTGGAGAGTTGTATAGTGAGCTTCATCTGCAGTAGGACTATTTTGCTGTTTCATCCTAAATAATATATGGCACTTTTATATGTGTATCACTTTTGTGCACATGTCCACTTTGTGGACGAACTAAACATTTATGGACCTATATTGTTGATCAGAGAAAAAATGAAAGCAACTATATGAACCCAGGTTGAACTCAAAAAGGGCTCTGCCTATAACTTTTAAACACCGTGTCCTGAACTCAGGTTACTCATATTCATGGTTAAGCTGTGAAAGTTCTAATGTTTAAGCTGGGTCGCTGTGGTTCTATGAGATTCAGGAGATCGAAACTTGATACTTCATAGAAATCACATTATTGTGGCGTATATTGCATCAAAGAGTATATCCAAATGTAGACTCCCTAAAATCACATCAGAATCAGTAGTGAACTTGACAGGGTAATTATTTATTTTTCATATAGTTAGATAGCTAACTTTTTTCCAATGCATATAGTTAGAAAATATACACAAAATTTGGTTCTAGAGGTACTAACTGTTTTGGGAAACCTTATCTATTGCTAAATTGCAAAAAAAAAAAAAACTTGTTTTACTTTGAGCGGCAGTTGGTTATTTACAACACATATTTGGAGATAGAGGAATATCTTTTGCACCATATTGTGAATTTTCTCCCATATGTTTGAGGAAATCTCTTTTAGTTGCAACATAATGTCAATCTTTTTCCATAGGTATCCATCTAATAAATGAACATCTTGGAATTTCAATTCTTACAAAAATTCATCTCCCGAACTGTCAAATGAAAAGTAATATACTAGATGACTTAACTTATTGTTAAAAAACATAGTGATCATATCTCTTTTGCTAACTCCACTGTGATGATCTATATATTCTCTAGATATGTCGTTCTAGTATGCCTATTCATGTTGTTGGACTACAGATATGGTTAACGAAGGCTCAAAATAGATGGTTCTGCCATAAGTTTGGAGTTAAAGGCCATATACTCTATACCAATATCTACAGTGGTTCTCATGTGTAGGAAAGGTCAAATTTCCTGTTTGACGACTTAACTATGATTTCACTTGATGCTTTTGCTACTAGCCTTCATGGTGTTGATGTTATTTGGAAGTTCATCTTTGTATAGATTTGTATTGCTACAAAACCAACCAAAAACTAGAACTTGATGTGGTCAATTTATTAGTTTAATTTATGTATGAATTCAAGGAACCCATCTTGTCATCATTGCTTTAGATGATGTCAAAACTACTCAATTCCTATACAAGAATTCAATTGGGGAGGCAGAATTTGTTCACCTTTTTAATTAGTTAATGATTTCAAGTCATCTTCAGCATGAATTTCTGTACCATGATTTGTGTATGCACACATGCACATACTTTTCTATATGTTCACTCAGTAATATCTGCTTTGCTGGTTGTCTATAGTTGTATATATGCTATTTATTGTTTTTTCTCCAATTGTATCTCTTTCTATGTATATTTCCTCACATTCATCTTTCCCCAATTTTTTATTTTGAAGCAGTGTTGAATTGACTCAAGCATTCATGTCATCCCATATTCCAACATTGTCTGAAAAGCATGAAAGTGGAATAACAAAATCCTTGTTCCGTACATTGTCTGAAAAGTATGGTACAACAAAATCCTTGTTCTGAATTTAAATTCATGGTGTTGGGTCTTTTGTATTTTTGGTTCAACTATAACATCCATGTGTCGAGTCCTCTTTCCCTATATGCACTATAAGTAGAATTTCGCCCCCACGGGCTGGATCAGCTGGAAGGGTGCCTGACGCTTGCAACGGAGGTTCAGGGGTCGAGGGTCGCCAGTTGCACACGGGCGTAAAATCTCGGTCTGCTGCGCTTTAAATTCCATTCGACCCCCTGTCACCCCTCCTGCCTAGCTTAACCGTGATTTACTCCCTCTGGATATCTGTGGGGCCGGACCCAGGGGGCCGCTAAGGTGGCGGTTCCACCTTTTGCAACTATAAGTAGAATTTCCTTGACATATATGCTCACCTTCACCATATCTTTGGTCCATTTTTTGACATCCATGTACGACTCTTCTTTCCTCGCTTTGTACTGTAGGTTGGATATTTTGAATATACATGTGCACTATTTTTCATCTTCATCATATTTTAACTTGGTTGTAAAGCGTAGTAGTTATTTGGATCTTGGGATGCCAAACCATTGGTTGCTTGAAAATAAGATTATTTAAGCAAAATGCAAATGTAACAGCATTAGGTTCATTTTGGTGAAAATGGACAAAATTATCAACATGAGTTATATGATCTTTTTTTTTTTGTTACAAGACATTAATTCACATTACCAAGGTTTACCATTTCATGGACAAGCTACCAATACCTCTCTGCCATATGCATAATTGGCTGGCCCCAGAAGTTTATATGGCCATGCGCCTATCATCTTCCACACATCATTGTTTGGTGCACCTTTCTCTTTCTAGTATTGTACTTGCCAAAGGTTTTTTTTTTCCTATTCCCTGTACATAGTCTAGTGCAAAATAGTTGTTTCTAGCATATACCTTGAAAGTACTAAATTATACAATAGTTCTTGGTAATTGGTATAAATGGTTGTACCCATGCTGCCTGTTCTACATTAAAAACCTCACAGTTAAAACTGTGAAATTCTCACCTATTTTGGAGTCTATCGGTTAATTTATGCAAGCTTGGACTTGCAAGTACAACTACTTCCATCATATGAATTACTGCTAAATTTCATGGGTCAGGTGACATCAATCTGATCTTTGTGATCCATTCCTCAATTAGCATAATGTCTGGTTGTTATTTGGCCTATTATGCATTCACAGTAATAGTTGATGGTGGTAACTCTTGTATTTCTCTTCTTTCCTGAAGTCAAATCTCTAGTTTTGTTATGTTTTTTTTTATATGCCATGAAGTTGTATGTAACCTTAGCATTTGGAAATAATATCTACACTTGTGATTTAATTATGTTTCCTTTTTCTTAAGAGCCTAATATTTTTTTTCAGTGATCTCTGTATAATTGCGTGACTGCTGATAGTCAAGGTACTCATGCAAGGAACCCTCAGAGGAATGGAACTACAACTTGGCAAGATGGGAACCATGAGTGCCACTCTAAATTATCTATTACAGATTTTAGGATCTTTTAGTCCGGATTGTGGTTCTTTGCACAAGTATTTATTGGATTGCTTACTTTTAACAAATAATCGGAGCTTATTGGGGGAGGAGAAGGATATGTTTGACAAAGATGTGAATGTTGATAGCTTGAATATTAGAGGCTTAAAAGGTAAAAGGCTTACGGTGAAGATTCAAACTGGAGATAGTCGTACTGATCAAAGATCGAATGATAGTTTTTTTCCTGGACTCTATGATGATGTTGCACTAGTTTGTTTGGCCTTCATATGTAGGTCTGATTACCCTTCACTTGCCTGTCTGAATAGAAGGTTTAACTCACTGATTCGTAGTGGTTGTCTTTATAAATTAAGGAGACAGCACGGTGTTATGGAACACTGGGTTTACCTGGCATGTAGTTTGATGCCTTGGGAAGCATTTGATCCTTTCAGGCGCAGATGGATGAGGTTGCCAAGGATGCCATGTGACGATTGCTTCTCTTGTGCAGATAAGGAATCTCTAGCTGTGGGAACCCAGCTACTTGTTTTTGGCCGTGAAGTAATAGGCTTCGTTATTTGGGTGTACAGTTTGATAAGGCGTGACTGGTCTAGATGCAAACCTATGAACTTACCTCGTTGCCTTTTTGGATCTGGAAGCTCTGGGGAAATCGCTATTGTTGCTGGCGGAAGTGATTCGCTTGGACGCACTTCAAAGTGTGTGGAGATGTACAATTCGGAGACTGGTGCTTGGGAGACTCTACCAGATATGAATGTCCCAAGGAGATTATGTTCTGGCTTCTTTATGGATGGAAAATTTTATGTTATAGGGGGCATGTCAAACCATACAGATTCTTTAACCTGTGGTGAGGAATATAATCTTCAAACAAGGACATGGCGAAGAATTAGGGACATGTATCCTGGTGGTAATCGAGCTACTCAATCCCCTCCTCTTGTTGCTGTTGTAAATAATCAGCTTTATGCTGCAGATCAATCTACAAATGAGGTAAAGAAGTACGACAAGGCAAATAACACCTGGAACGTTGTAAGGCGATTGCCTGTGAGAGCCGACTACTCAAATGGTTGGGGCCTTGCTTTCAAAGCATGTGACGATAAACTGTTAGTGATTGGTGGCCATAGAGGACCTCAAGGTGAAGTAATTATTCTGCACTATTGGCGTCCTGAAGATGGAAATGCAAGTGGAACAGAGTGGGCTGTGCTTTCTATTCGAGAAAGAGCTGGCGCTTTTGTCTACAATTGTGCAATAATGGGTTGCTAATTCAGATATCAATTTGATATTATTCATGGATTACTAAGAGTTGGGCATATTCAATTCATGGAACCACTTATTTGGCTGGGTAATTTTTTATTTTCTTTTTTTTTGCTTCCAAGTACCTCTACATGATAATTTGTAGTCAGGCGATTTATGCTACTTTGTGCTCTTGCAATTTAAGGTCTCTAGACACAAAGTAACCATTGAATTAATCTGGATGCTTCTTTTTTCTTACTCTAAACTCCCATTCAGTTGCATTCTTTATGCTTGTTCATTTGATCTTCTTAAATTAAGATTTGCTTAGCAATGTTTTTTTTGGCGACTACGAGTTTATATTGCAACTAAGATCTCTCTCTTATTTCCTGTGTTGTGCTCTCTTATTCTGAGTTTAAGGAAAAAAAATTGAAAAGAAAGGGAATCCTTCCTATTTGAAAGTTATATAAACTTACAGGTTGACAATGTTTTTTACAAACCTTTTTACTTGATAGGTGTCATTGTCTATATGACATCTAATTCCAGCGTAAACATGCTTTGCTGGAACTAAAAAAGACCATAATTACGCTGAATTTCCTATGCATTTGGATACTAAATCAGTGATATCATCATAACCATATACATTTTACCAAGTTTAAAAAAAAATCATTATATATGTATTGGATATGTCTGTTATTCATGTTTATTTCAAGTAGCCATTAATATATTATAATAATTGTTGATTTAATTTATTCGAGTTAAACTATGATAATTTTAATTATGTGCATAGTTCTTTAAATTAGATAATAACATTTTTTTAATTGATATATTTATTGATACTATGCCGCACAACTGCACATTATATATATGTAATTAATTAGCAATCTGAAAATCTTCCCCTATTAGTTTAACATGTTATTTTGGAAACTAGTTTGTACCAGTAAATATTGCATTGGAAATTTTATACGAATTGCTTATGTTGTAGTTTATTTCTCCAATCTAATTCTGTTTTAGGTTGGTAAATGTTATTTTATACAGCCTATTTATTTTGTATTTTCCTGATCAGTGTGTAAAGCTATAAATAGAGATCAATATATCATAATTAATATATGACTATAAATAGAGAGGTGACTGTAAATGGAGAGGAATTGATTCTTATAAATTAGCCTTTAATTGTTGTAAATTCATTTATTTATTGAATAAGTGGGTGAAATAAAAAGACATCAAGACATTCCATCAAGAAAAGTTATCATGGTATTAGAGTCTCATCTCAAGAGTTTTAGAATTTATGTTATTGCTCTTTTGGAGTTTTAGGTCGCTGTACAAGCTTAGTCTGGTTTCATTAGTATTTTGGTTAAGGTTGCTTGATATTTTAGGAGAGAGCTCACTGTTTTGGTAAAAAAAAAATTCTTGAAGTCAGTATTAGGTTTGTTGTCTCTCTATTTGTGGTGTTCTTCTTGTCTACTAAAATGACTGGTAGCAATTATAAGTTGTGTTAAATTTACAAGAAAAAATTATCCAACATGGAAATTTCAATTTTGATTATTTGTTATTGGAAAAGAATTATGGGGATATATTGATGACACTAATCTAGTTCTTACAGATATTACTCAATTAGTCCAATGGAAAATTAAAAATGCTAGAGTGATATCTTAGATTATTAGATCATGTGATTCTCATATTATTCTTAACTTAAATCCTTATAAATTTACTTAAACAATGTGGGAACATTTAAAAAAAAAATACAATTAAAATAATTTAGCTACAAAATTTAATGTGAGATTGTAAACAATATACAAAAGAATCTAGCTATTCAAATACTATTCTAATTTTCAAAATTTATGGACTGAATTTTTTGATATAATTTGTACTAATGTGTCCAAAGATTTTATAGCTCATGTATTGGTTGTACATGAGATTAGCAAACATGATCAATATTTGATGAAACTTGGATCAAATTTTGAAAATGTTCATTCTAATTTATTGAATCGTCGTCCTCCTCCTATCTTGGGCATATGCTTTAGCGAGTTGCTCCGTGAAGAGTAACACCTTCTTACACAAACTACTATCTAACAAAAAGAGATGATGACAACATATATAGCATTTTCGACTCAAGAAAAAGGCAAGGGCAAAGATATAAGTAAAGTTAAATGTTTTAGCGGTAGGAATATGGACATATTGCTATAAATTACACTATTTGTTTGTAATTATTACAAAAATCAAGGGTACATCATCAAAGAGTGTTTAATTTGTCTTTAGAATCGTTAAGCTATTGCTTTTCAAACAAATGTTGGTAACTCTTCTACTGCACCAATTCAAATTAGTTTCTCGACAATGTCAACAATCAATCAAAATGCTCAAACTAGTGTTCTTACTCTTGAAATGATGCAACAAATGATAATTTCAGTGCTCTCAGATTTGGGGCTTCAAGGTATTGGTAATCCTTTATCTAAGTCTTGACTTGTTGATTTTGTGACGTCAAATCGCATGGCTAGTTGAACTAATTTGCTAAAAAAATATTTGCTCTTATCATGGTGTGAGTGACTATCATCGTCGTAGCCATTATAATAAGATTTTGACAATATGTGAATTTAAAAAAATCATTACTTTCAATTTAGTGTATCACATTGATGTTTGAGGGCATGAATATATTTAAGAACATTAGATGAGTACATAGGATTTAATTTGAAGTGATTCAGAGTTCTCTAGATCCATTAGTAAATTTTGGACGAAATTAGCTGATGGACTTTCGTCATTAAAAAAATCAAAAATATGGTGATCCTGTCCGAAAGCGAGAAGGTAGAAAGATAGGGATGTAGCGGATTCGTTGACCGGCTATAAATCCCGCTCCGCTCTGCAAAACAACTAACGTCAGTGCCAAGCCAAAGAATGGGTCCCCAACGTTGGCCCTCCAACGCTCAAGTCAGTTACCAGAATAGTGGAAGAAAGTGGAGCAACAGTAACTCTAGTGGAAATAATGAATCTCACGTACTTTCGCTGGTGATGGACCTCCTTTATATAGAGTCCTGGTGGGCGACGTGCACACTCCTCGAGGCATGGACACATTATCCAATATGTCCTATGAAGGGACCTATCAAGAAAGTACCTCTGACAGCATACCTTAACAAGGCATGCATATCTCTGACAAGACAGTAGAAGTTTTCGTCGTACGATCCGCCTGTCGACCATGCCTCATGTCAGCGGTACTAGTTCCCAAAAGGATATCGAGAGATATGACAATGGTCTCGTTGCTTGGCCAAGTGGAGTAGCCCCTCAGTCGGGACTCCCCCGCTCCATCCATGGCCAGCACTCGCTGTTTGGCCGAGCCGGGTAGCCACTCGGTCGGGACTCCTCCGCTCTATCGGCCTCAGTTGCTCTTCCCTACGGTGATTGTGTACTAACATGCCCTCCCCCGTTCAGACAAGCTATCCAGTCTCCTCAGCGTCCTACTATTCCACACTAAATGTCAGATTATTTTATCATATTATCCCGAGCTGGATGAGTGGTCCGCTCGGCCATGTCTCCCACTAGTCGGGCATTGAATGCCCCAATCGGCCGTTGCAATTGTCCTTCGTTCGACCCTTTAACACTCTGGCGTTGGCCACCTTGACTTTGGCCTCCTCCTTGGCAGTTAACCATGTGCTAGGTGGGCCTCCCTATATTGCTGCATCACAAGACTTTCCCTCAAGTGTAGTCGAAAGAGGTTGTAAGTCTGACTAACTGGACAAGTAGTGTCTCCGATGTCTTACACGACCGATTGGACCCTACATATGCTCCCCAATTTTTGATTGACACAAACGTCTTCGACGTTGGGTTTCCTTTTGCCATGCTGGGTCCGTAACTGCTGCTCGGATCACATCTTCCCAAGCAGATGATGCATCAACCGTTCGACTATGTGAAAATCCACTATCTGTGCCCGGTCAGGGTGATGGGAGACAACACTTGACGAATTTTCTTCTTTCCTTAAGCTCTCTCGGCTGAGCGTCCTGACGTCATCCAAATTTCTTGAAGACCGTGCAAATCTCTGATAATTATGACCAAGCACTTGATCATACTTCTTCATTAAGTCGCATTAATACCTTCTGATAGCTGAACGCCATGTGTCTTACTTTCTGCCATCGCACATTTGACGTGACAGGCAGATATCTGCTGGCGACATGACAGGTGCCTTTTCAATTTAACGGTTGGATCTTCTCCTGGTTTTTGCAACCCTGGATTGGATGGTTCAGGTCGATCAGTCATGAGGTTTATAAACCTCTCTTGTGTCGCCCGCCGTCTTCTTCCTTCCTCACACTTTCGTCTTCAAGCTTTCTCCGGGGCGCTTCGCTTCTTCTTCCTCTCCGACGATCTTTCCTGTAAGCTCCTTCACTTTTTCTCATTTAAATATGTTCATTGTTCTTTCTTGACCTCATTATCGATGGCCAGTTCCTCGCAACCACTCGTCCTCGTCCCTGTGCTCTGATATACTTCCGTCGAGTCCAGGTTCGACGGGGACGACATTAAGAGTTTGAAATCTGCCTACCAATTTCCTTCCGGCTACCAAATTGCTATTCCTTCTGCCTTCGACCGGCCACATGACCACCACCGGATTTTTTATGTTTCTTTAAGGATCAGTTAACTGTCGGTCTGCGGTTTGTTCATCCTTTCTTTTTCGCAGTTTGTAAATACTTTCATATTTCTCTTAATCAATTGGTGTCGAACTCCTTTAGGTTGCTGTGCGGGGTCATAGTTCTGTTCTGCCTGCACAGCATCCCTTTGACTTCTCAGCTCTTTCATTACTTTTATTATCCAAAACTGTCCGAGCCGGGAACGTTTTTGTTCCAAGCCTGAGTAGACTTGGTCTTCTTTGACAAAATGTTGTCCTCCAATAAGCATTTGAGGGATCACTACTTCTTTGTTCACTTTTCCGAGCAGCCAGACTTCTTGACCGACTGGCAGTTGGAAGTGATAAGTCCACCATTGCTCAGGAAGTACAAAAGTCGATTAAACTATCTCCAGACAACTTCAAGATTGGTCGGTCAGAAGTACCACATTCATAAGTTGCTGCTGGAGGGTGTCCTTTACGTGTTCGGCTTGAGTCCAATCCACACGAAGCTTCCATCCAACCTAGGTATGTTCTTTCTTTCCCCAATCTTTGAATCTAACTGATTTTTTCTCCTTTTTTTCAGCTCGAATCATGTTGTGAGGACGTCTAACCGGTAAGAGCAAGCTTGCGGATGCGGAGATCAACGTCGCGACCATGGCCAAGCTAGAGAGCCTTGGCCTGCAGTCGGTCGGCTCCCACGAGGATCCGCTCGGCGATAATGAGGGAACGCAAGCGCTGGGGAGCGGAGGGGGAGCCTGTCAGACGGCTGCTAACAGAGCTGCTACTACAGCGGGCCTTCCTCCCGAATGGTCATTGATACTTCCGATCACGGTGGCTTCGGAGTCAGCTAGTTCCAGCGAACCCATACTACAGCGCAAGAGATGTCGCGCTGAAGCGTCCTCCCATTCCACCACTTCCACCCTACAGACTCTAGAACGAGGTGGTTTGAGACCATCCTCCGAGCGGGGCAAGACATCTATGCCCGCTCCTCCCGAACAAGCAAAGGCAGCGCTTCACACCTCCCTTTCATCCGATCGGACACCGTCCTTGTCCAGGCTACTGCAAGGGACCATTTGTGCACCGTCAGTCGCCTTCATGCCACCTCCACTTTACCGGCGGCCCAAGTGTCACGAATCTGATCGATCCCCTCGTCCCGATCTACGAATAGGGCGACCTCGGAACCCTCTGACCCGGACGGCCACAGACAAATAACGATGATTATCCATTTGTTGACCGACGAACGGGGTGAATGACATGGTGTCCCGCACCCCCGAGCACCAGATAAGGATCCAGGGGTCATTCACACAAATATGGGTCGATGCTCGGACCCATGCAGCGGTCATCTCTCCAAGGGAACTCACTAACAGTCACACCCAGATGTCCACTAGGTATGTATGCTGCCTCGATACTTACTTCTTTTTATCGGCTCGGCCCTTACAATTTTCCTACTACTGTAGTTCTGGGTAGAGAGTCTGACCATGTGTCACTGGCTCTCCTATTTGGAGCACAAAGTCCAGCAGTTGCACGCTCCGAGCGGCCAATCAGCAGCTTCAGAGGTGCGCGTGGAGTAGTTGACTGCTGAGGCCGCTCAACTGAAGGCCAGTCTGCAAAAGAGTGTCAAGCTGTTGGAGGCAAAGAAGGGAAAAAGCGTCGAGCAGGCTACGCAATTGGCGAGGCTTAATAAGCAGGCCACCTTCTTCGAAGCGAAGATCCACTCGGTCAACACCAGGAAGCTCCGAGCTATCGAGGATTTATAGATCAAGAACAAAGAAGCTCGGATCCTGGCTCAGAGTCTGAAGGGGACGGAGGCGACACTGAACGCCTAGCGAGAGAGTTGGGCGGATGAGAAGGCAGTGGTGCAGGAAAAGCTGGACGCTAAGGATGCTGCTCTAGCTTCCATGAAAGTCAAACTGGAGGCCTCCCGAACGGCTTTGGAGGTTTTTCAAGGCGCCGAGTCAAGTCGGTTCGAGACGATGAAGTGGGATTACCTTCACTCGGATCCTTTCAACGACCAACTCACTGACTCAGTACTCCATCTCTTCAATCTGGCCATTGATGGAATGCTCGACCAGCTCAAGGATGGCGGCTACATACCGACCGCCTTGATTAATAAGGTCATCAGCCAGGATAAGATGATCGAGTCGCTGCCCGACGATGTGTTGGACTATCTCGAGTGAGTCCGCCTCTTGCGAAGTTTGCCTCTTTTTTATACTACCCTTTGGTATCTTGTATAAATTTTCTAAGTGTTAATGAAAGTTTGCCCATTCGGCGTACCTTTGTTTGTCCGAGTATGTTTATTCAAGCATCACCCCACATCTCCATTCGACATTTCCTCGCTTGTTTGATTTGGCATTTGTTTAATCATGCATTACCGTTTAGGCTCGAGTAGGACTACGAATCATTTACCATTTTACGGAAAAATTCTAAGTGCAGCTCCATGGCCTACCAATCGACGACTTAACTAGTCCCTGAGATGCCGAGCGATCACTTCAACGCTGCCAAGCAGCCTTTTCAAGAGAAACTATTGCTTCTCAAAGCAGCATGCGTCCCAACCAGCCTTATTCTCGGCTCAGATGTTCATCGATTGACTTCTCTTGTCGCAAATTTAGTTTAAGATAGGCCGATTGGATGTAAGTCGCTATAGACTCGAGTTTATAGTAGTCACTCGGCTGTTGATTTGTCGACTTGGGTTTAAGGTCGCCGCTCGACTGTCGGTGAAGACCAAGATTTAAGATCACCGCTCGATCGTCCGTCGGTGAAGACTAGGGTTTAAAGTCGTCGCTCGACCGTTGATGAAGACTAGTGTTTAAGGTCACTGCTCAACCGTCGGTGAAGATTAGGGTTTATGGTCGTCGCTCGACCGTTAACGGAGACTTAAGTTTAAGGTCACCACTTGACCGTTGACGAAGACTTGGGTTTAATGTCGTTGCTCAATGGTTGACGCAGACTTGGATTTAACGTCGCCGCTCGACGGTTGATGAAGACTTGGGTTTAACTTTGTCGCTCGACGGTTGACGAAAACTTGGGTTTAATGTTGCCGCTCGATAGTTGATGAAGACTTTGGTTTAACGTCTCCGCTTGACGATTGACGAAGACTTGGGTTTAACGTCTCCGCTCGACGATTGATGAAGGCTTGGGTTTAACATCGCCACTCGACGGTTGACGAAGACTTGAGTTTAACGTCGTCGCTCGATCATTGACAAAGACTTGGGTTTAACATCGTCGCTCGACGGTTAACACAGACTTTGGTTTAATGTCGTTGATCGACGATTGGTTTGCATAGACAAGAGTTTATAGTTGCCGCTCAGCTTTTAACTTGGCTGATCGACACAAGAGTCTTTAACACTTGAGATTTTTATTCATTCTCACCTTGCATCCACAAGGCATACACTTACACAAGTACATATGTATTTACTCATGCACCTCTCACTCGACCCTATAGGATTGGAGATGGTTCGCGCTCCAAGATCATTCAAACTTTCTTTCCTCCTCGTCTTGTAGGTAGTAGGCTCCCGAGCTAAGCTTTTGCCTAACCTTGTAAGGTCCCACCCCACGGGGCTTCGAGCTTGGGAACGTCGCCGACTGGCTTTATTTTTTTCCACACCAGATCACCGACTTGGAAGGACATTGGGATCACCCTATGGTTGTAGTTTTGTTTCATTCGCTGCATGTACGCCGTCAGCCAGACGGTGACCTTATCCTGGGCTTCATCCACCAAATCGAGCTCCATGAGTCTCTGCTCGGCGTTCCCCTTATCATAGAGTTGCACCCAATCAGATTTGACTCTGACCTCGACAGGGACCACCGCCTCACCGTCGTACACCAGTTAGAATGGAGTGACGTCGGTCGCCTCCTTTGGTGTCGTGCAAAGAGACCACAGGACACTGGGGAGTTCATCAACCCAGCTACCTCCTACGTGGTCGAGCCGAGCTCGTAAACCTCTGAGGATCTCCCGGTTGGTGACTTTCGTCTGGTCGTTGCTCTGAGGGTAAGTCACTGAGGTGAAGGCTTGTTGAATGTCATAGTCTTCGTACCACTCCTTGAGCCTCCGTCCGGCGAACTGCTTCCCGTTGTCTGAGACGAGCCGACGAGGGATGTTGAACCGGTATAAGATGTTCTGCCAAATAAACTTGATGACCATATATTCAGTTATTTTTGCTAGCGGCTTGGCTTCCACCCATTTTAAAAAATAATCCACTGCGATGAGTAAGAATCTTCGCTGAGTGGTCACTATTGGGAACGGTCTAATGATATCCATGCCCCATTGGTCTTGTAGGGTCTTTCGGGCCGCAAAGACCACTTTTTACGTCGCAAAAACCCCGAAATCTCATGCCACCGGATCCGTGCGAATATTAAAATTTTCATGTACGTGTTTTCTAATCCTAGATCTACTTTAGATCTACATGTTTAGGAGTTTATACCTTTGATGCGAAGCCCTTTGCTTATCCCGCTCGTCCAAGAAGATGCTGGATCTCAAGGGTGTCAAGTGAACACCCCCTCTATGTGTATCCACACGAACAATTAGGTGGAGAGGAAACCTTAGAGTGTGCTAGCACTCTTTGAGGGTTTCGGTCAAAGAGGAGGAGAGGGAGAGAATAAGAAATAATGAGGAATAATAATGATCTATTATGAAAATAAGAGTAAAAAATGGCTTAAGTATTTTCATCTAATCAAAATACTTAATGCTCATTAATGAGGCTCATTAATGAGCCTTAATGAATATTTAACGAATATTCATTTTTCATTAAATGGTCATTTTGAAACTCATTCAAAATTTGAATCTAAAATTCAAATTGAATTCCATTTATCATTGAATTCAAAATTCAATGAATATCATCATTAAGTCTCACTTGAGTCTAACTCAAGTCTAGCCTCACTTGAGTCTAACTCAATCAAGTCTTACTCAATTAATCTAATTTGGATTACTCTTAATCCAATTCGGTTCATCACATGAACCTAATCCTCTTAGTTCATCATATGAACCGAATCTCCATCTAATTATCCTTTGTGTGTGACCCTATAGGTTCTTGTAACGTTGGCAATGCTCCTAAACTCATTTAGAAGCATAAGTAATGAGCGGTATCTAACAACACATCATTACTACCCAAGTTACAAGAATGTTGAGATTCAACATCACCTTGTGACTACTAATTGTGACTCTTCACAATATATGACAATGTCCTTCTATCTTTGACATCTAGATTGATCAATGTGAGGCATAGACCGTGTCATCCTCTAATCAATCTAAATCTTGAACTCCAAGTATACTCACTCTAATCAAATGAGCTTAATATCTCATATTGACTCATTTGGGCATGGTCATGCACTTAGTGGTCTCACTCTATCAAGAATAATGATGACACTCCCGTCATATAGAAGGGATAGATCCCATCTACATCACTCATATCCCTCCACATAATTTGTTACATACCCAGTAATCGTCTTTATAGTCCACCCAGTTACAGGTGACGTTTGACGAAACCAAAGTATGCAACTCCTTATGTAGGGAACCATGGTGACTTCAGGTCCAAGGACTAGTAGTCATACTAATAGCCACATGAGAAAGTATATGACACTCATCTAACAATCCATGATACTTTCTCATGGCGGGTCATTCAGTATACATTCTCCAATGCATACCCATGTGTCAACTTGATATCTCTATATCCATGACTTGTGAGATCAAGTCATCGAGTTGACCTATATGCTAGTCTCATCGCATTAACATTGTCCCTGAATGTTAATACTTGACTAGGAATGATTAGGAGTAGCGTTCCCTATATCATCTCACTATCGATTCAACCAATCGATTGATATAGGTAAAAACCTTCTACTCAAGGACGCTATTATACTTAGTTATTTGGCACCAATACAAGTAAGTATAATAACCCAAACAAAAGCCTTTATATATATAGGAATATGATACAATGAGTCCATATAATAATCATCATATGATTGGCTCTAGGGCTCTAACTAACAGGTCTAACAGGCAAGACACCATGGATGCCTTCATCTCCTCGGTCAATCGGTATGGGATGTTGTGATATTTTTGGCACAAGATATAGGTGGCTACTGTTCAAGCAGCGTCTTCTTGAAGTGTGGGCCAGAAATATCCGGCGAGGAGGATCTTCCGGGCTAGTGATCGATCGCCCAGATGACTTCCACAAGAGCCCTGATGCACTTCTTGGAGGATGTACTCTATGTCTTCTGATGCAACACACTTGAGTAGAGGCCTCGAGAAAGCCCGCTTATAAAGTAGGTCCTCGATCAGCGTAAATCGCCTGACCCTCTTTTTCAATAGACGAGTTGCTTCCTGATCAACTAGGGTGTCTCCTGATCGGAGGAATTCCATCAACGGTGTCCTCTAGTCGCTCGGAAAGGAGATTCCCTCCATCCGATCAATGTGCGCCACCAGTGAGACATGCATGATCAACTGACTTATCACGACCGGACATAATGAATTGGCTAACTTAGCCAGTTCGTCTGTTGTCGGGTTGTCGTCTTGGGGGATCTTCTATATAATGACTTCTTGGAAATTTGCATTCAGCTTCTCGAAGGCTTTTGCATATAGCTTGAGTCGGGAGATGCTTATTTTGAACGTCCCTGATAACTGCTGAGCGGCTAACTGAGAGTCCAAGTGGATGAGGATTTTTATAGCTTCGACGTGTCAAGCTGCGTGTAAGTCTGCTATCAAGATTTTATATTCGGCTTCATTATTGGTGGCCCGATAATCCAGACGAACGGACAATTGCATTCTGTCCTCCCGCGGTGAAATCAACAGAATGTCGATACTGCTGTCTTGCCGAGCTGGCGAGCCATCAATGTAAATTTTCCAGGTTTTATCTGGTTCGATATTCTGAAATTCGATGGCGAAGTCAACTAAGGCCTGGGCTTTAATCGTCGTTTGGGACTGATATTGAATGTCGAACTCACTCAACTCGGTTGTCCACTTGATCAGCATCCCCGACACCTCTGGTTAAGAAGGACCCTCCCCAGGGCGTTGTTGATCATCACGATGATCGGATGCACCAGGAAGTATGGGCGGAGTCTCCGAGCGGCTAGAACCAATGTGTATGCTAATTTTTCAAGACAGGTGTAGTGGGATTCTGCATCTTTCAATATATGACTCAAAAAATACACAGGTTGTTTGTTCGTGGCCATTCTGCTTAACCAATGCCGAGCCAACCACATACTCGGTGAATGACAGGTAGATTCAGAGCGGCTCGTCGACGCTCGGCTTGTCCAATACAGGCAAGGAGTTGAGGTACTCCTTAAGCTCTTCCAGCGCCTTATCATGTTGGATCGAGATGCGCTAGAGGAGGGTGAATAGCGCTCGTGGCTTTCACGCGTTTCGGATTCGTAAAACTATCGAGTTAAAGCAGCGGAAATAAAAGACAACAAAAACGAACACAAGTATTTACTTGGTTTGGAGCCTAGGGCGACTCCTACTCCAAGGCTCGCGATCGTTGATCGTTTTCTGTGGGCAACAACTATATCACGCAAAGAGAGTACAAATTTGTATTACAATAAGTGCAATAATAAAAAACAATTATACTGACGACGGAATCAAAATCTCGGAGCTTCGGGTCATCGGGGACTTGTAACAGCACTTCAGGGCGTCTTTTGGAGCAGCACGTTGTAGTAGAAGCACTTGAGAATTGTTATCCTGCTGCTGCCTCGAACACCCCTTTTATGCACTGCTGGAGGCGCCTCAAAGCCCTTCCGAGGCGCCTCAAAGCAGCCGAGTCAGTCGCGTGGATCAGCGCTGAAATCTTCTCCTCTGATCCACTTGAGGGCACCTTCAAGCTGGTCCAAGGCACCTCCAAGCTGTGGTCCAAGGCGCCTCCAGCTCTGCCGCGCAGACTTCAGCTCATTTGCACCCGAGGCGCCTCCAAGCTCCATGGAGGCGCCTTGGACACTGTTCATCCGAGGCTGACCTTACTCATTTGTCCCTGCAAAGCATGTTAGTTCACAAAACACACACATACCCTGCAAGACAAAGTTAGCACACATAAAATATAGTAAAAGCAGTATTTGACAGTCGTCGGACTGTCCGGTTCTAACTTCGGATCTCCGACCGGAAACCCTAGGTCGACCCGACACCTATTGTTCCCTCTACGGAGAACACGTCCTCACTTACTCCCCTCAGGAGAGATTACCTGATGCCAGTCCAATCATCCAGACCGACTGGACTTTTTGCCTAGGGTTATTACCCCCTAGGACCTAGGGTTACCACCCCCTAGGGTTTTTTCTCCACCTAGGGTTACCACCCCCTAGGACCTAAGATTGTCGCCCTTTAGGATTTTCCTCCACCTAGGGTTACCACCCCCTAGGACCTAGGGTTACCACCCCCTAGGACCTAGGGTTACCACCCCGTAGGATTTTCCTTCACCTAGGGTTACCACCCCCTAAGACCTAAGGTTACCACCCCTTAGGATTTTCACCTGCCTAACTGCAGTTAGAACTTTCCTGAAACACTTATTCAAGTATGTTAGACAACAATTAATCTTAACTTTGAACCATTTGCCATTATCAAAACTCGGGTTCGATCGTCGGATGCTTCCTGCACCAACAATCTCCCCCTTTTTTATTATGACAACCGAAATTCAAAGTTAAGTAAAAAACTGCAATAATGATCTTCAAAGTTGAAGACCCATAAGCAGGCTTAAGTAAATAAATGAAACAAAACTTAAGCCTTTGACGATGTAAGGCTCCCCCTTAATAAGAGCCCTTTAATTTGAATAAGTTGCTTTGAATTTTCCTACTACTCTCCCCCTTTGTCATACATCAAAATAAACAAGGGGGTAACAGGGAATTTGTGATTAATGTCCTTACCTTTAACTTTTCAAAAAATGTTTAAGAAAGATAAAGACCTTAATATAAATAGAGGGATAAAGACTTAGCTTTTTGAAATTATAATCTTGTAAAATGTTTAGCTAAGTAAATATTTAAGGATTCATAGATTCGAAGTACTTAGGTAAATTATTTTAGCTAGATTTTGGGAAAAAAAAAATTTAGCTAAACTTGAGAAACTTTTTCGAAAAATATTTAATTCCAATAAAACTTTTCTCAAAATTGGCTAAGTCTGAAGGCATTTTATAAAAAGTACTTAATTCAATTCGAAAAGGTCTTTTGAAAAAAACATTTGGCTTAGCTAATTTTGAAAACGGCTATAGAAGTCACTTAGCTAAAATATTAGCAAGCTTTTTGAACAACACTTAGTTGAAAACATTGAATTTTGAAAAATCCTTTAAAAGATAGTTTAAATTTGAAAAGATGCTTTAGCAAAAGTTGAAATAACTTTGAAAATGTTATTAGAAAATATAGCTAAAGTTGAAAAGTACTTAGCTTTGATTTTGAACTGAAAAAATACTGAATTTTAAAAAGTGCTTTAAGAAGAGATAAATATGTAAAATTGTAACTAAGGCCATGTTCACATAATTTCAAGAAGCCCTAAAGTTCAAGCATGAGTATCTTAAGAATATTAAAATTAAATACTTAATTTTCTTGCCCACATGTCTAACCAGTTAGCCCTAAAGTTATGCCTAGTGTGCTTGTGAGATGCTCTAGCTGAAACTAGGGGAACATGATTTCTAGGGTTAGTGCATAGGCTAAATCTAAATTTTGAAAGTCTAACAAAATTGAGATTTTGAAAACATTATTTTTTCTAAAATTTTGAAGGATATAAGAGCCAAGTAACGTAAGGTCTATTCTACTAAGCACATTAAATATAACGAAAACTGGTAAGCAGAAAGGTAGGTTAACTAAATTCGGATAGGAAAAAGTTTAATTGGGTACTGATAGAACAGTGGATGAAAGTGTCTGTGTCCAAAGTCCAAAATACAATGCATGAAAAGATAGCATCACTGAGTAGGATCATCAGCTGGAGGGTCGTTAGCTGGAGGTGGTGCAACAGGTTGCTCGAGTGTAGGTAGAGTTGTTAGACGAGCCAACCTATGGCGGGGTGGGTCGGCCCGTGGCGGCCCAACTATTTGGCGGGGTGGGGCGGGGTGGGCCGTCAACTTGGTGGGTTGGGAAATTTCCAACCCAACCCAATTCAAGGCGGGTCGCGGGTTTGGCGAGTCAACCCACGGGTCTATCAAATTTTTTAAAAAAATAGTTCATATCTTCAATGTTTTACTTCGAAAATATTTTATCAATCAAATGTATTCATAAACAAGTATTTTAAATATAAATGGAAATAAACAAGTACTTATGTTGGGTCAAAAGTACTATTTTTATTTTAAAATTATAACAAAGAAAGATAATAAACTGGCATAAAATTGTGCAACGAAGGGAAATAGTAATTAGGACTCCTGGCTGTGCGTCGGGCTGTGCGCGCGTAAACGAATCAAATAAGAAGGTCATCTACTTTTAAGAAGGTCATCTAGTTTGGGTACACACACCAAGCTCTTCATTGTGCATAATGTATGTTTCAGATTTATCCCATAAACAAATCAAATAAGAAGGTGATCTACTTTTAAGATTAATCGACTTTGTGTGCATATATATTTATGTAACTTTTGTCTATCACACTCAACTTCACAAGTATGGGCTTTTCCTAATTAGTATTCCTCTCAACGAAGAAGATAATGAAATGCTACAATTTAACCCCTGGTACTCTCGCAGTTGCAGCATTGACTACTGATCTAAACTGCTTACACAATGTGTTTCTCAACCCGCGAGCCAACCCAAGCCCATCGCGGGCCGACCCGCGTGGGTCGCGAGCCTAGGCGGATCGACCCGCAGTGGACTTGAGTTGATAAAATTTCAACTCAACCCGCTTAAATTGTTTGGCGGGGCGGGCCAACCCGACGGGCCTAACCCAAATTGACAGCTCTAGGTGTAGTTGTCCCTAACGAAGAGAGGAAAAGTCGGAGGCTATCTCCGCGCGAAGCATGCGAAATTCGTCCAGGATAAGCCATCGTGTCTGTGCAGAGTGAATCTCGAGACGTGTAAGTCGATCCTCGACCGATAATGAGGTGGATGGCCGTGTCGAGGTCGAGGGCCTTACCGAAGTGGAGGGTCTGTTGGAGCAATCTGGATACCCTAAGTTTTGATGTTTGGGCAAAGGTTTAAGTTAGGATTATTGTTGTATTTGATATGCATTGTGAGTGTGCAGGATATAGGTACAACAAGGAAAGTCCAAGTGTGATCTTGGCAAAGGAGGAAAGTCCAAGGATGAGTCTTGGCGGTGTAAGTCCAAGCATGTAGTCTTGGCAACGTAAGTCCAAGTGTGACTTGGCAATGGATGAAGTCCCGGAGGCGTGACCTCTTGGCAAAGGAAGACCCGACAACAATGACAAGGCCGATGGAAGCTCCAGAAGGCAAGACGTGAAGGATGGGGAGGCATCCGAGGGACACAAGGCTGATGAAGGAGGCTAGAAGGCTGGGTCTAGGTTGGTCGGGCGAGAACGAGTGCTGAGTGAATGTACTCGGGGTAAAATCCTAGAATTAGGGGTCACTGTAGCGTCACTGTAGCAGTACTGTAGCATTACTGTAGAGTTGTTGTAGCAGTACTGTAGCAGTCGACTGGTGGTTTCATTAGTCGGCTGGTGCAATCGACTGCCCCAGTCGACTGAGAGCGAATAGAGAGTTGGTATCGAGCCGTTGGGCTGCAACGGTCGAATTTCCACGAAGGGCAGTCGACTGCATGTTTTGGCAGTCAACTGGTAGGCGGGGTTTTCCATCCCGTGGCCTATATAACCAAGCATTGGAAGTTTGGTTAAAGTTGACGAAATAGAGGTGGTTAACCCCTATTAGTAGTCTACCAGTGCCCTAGCTTCTCAAGAGTCCTTGGTGAGAGTTTGTGGCGAGGTTTCTCCACCCACAAGGAGCTACACGAGCTAGCCGGAGGTTTTCAGGGGAGTCATCCACCGACGGATTGGGATCGTCCACCTTACGGACAACTGTGGAGTAGGAGCTTCATCTCCGAACCACGTTAAAAAATGTGTCATTGGGTTTGCTTCTTGTTTATTATTTTCTAGAGTTAGCTTTGCTTTTGTTTGTTAGTATTTTTATTTCCGCTGTGCACTACAAGCGTAGGAAGTGACGATTTGGGTGAGACGTTATTCATCCCCCCCTCTAGCGAACGTCAAGGTCCCAACAAGTGGTATCAAAGCTAGGTGAACTCTTGTTTGACTAATCGCCAAGAGAGCGGCTAGAGGAAGATGGAGTCGGAGGGACCTCTCGGATGGGACATCCGAATCCCGCCTCCATACGAGCGCGAGGACTTCGACTATTGGAGGAAGCGCATGGAGATGTGGTTCCAAATGAATTGGAACCAATGGATTGCGTTGGAGGAATCGTTTAAAGCTCCAACGGACAAGAAGGGAAAGCGTCTCCGACGTCGATATTGGACCGATGAGCAAAGGGAGCAATCGGAGACGGACAAGGAGGTAACTAGAATTTTAATTAATTTATTACCTCCTAATGCGATATTGAATGTAGGTGAATACGAGAATGCAAGTGACCTTTGGAAAAAGGTAATTGTGTTTCATAAGAGTCCTACACAAATCCAAGAAGAGGAGGAACCCAAGGAGAAGGACTCATTGGTCCAAGAAGAGAAGGACCAATCGAATGTTGACACGAGCTCAACATCCGAGGAGGAGAAGGAAGATGAGGAGGTATCATCCACATCTTCAAGGGAGGAAGAAGTGGAACCGTCCACATCTTCAAGTGAAGAGGAAGAAGAGCAATCCAAGGAAGAGGAGATCTTGGAAGCTCAACCCTCCACCTCAACTACCAAGAAGAGCACAAAGGATCACATCAAATGCTTTGAGTGTGGTAAGATGGGGCACTACAAGAGTAGGTGTCCTTCGCTCAAGAATGTAAACGAGGTAAACCCTAAACTCACTAAAGTTAATTTAGAAACTAATGTGAGTTGTAGGAAGAAGAAGGAGAAGAGGCACATTAGGTGCTTTACATGTGGTGAGTGAGGTCACTACCACACAAAGTGCCCAAGGAGAGGAGAGCTCAAGAAATTGGCACACTTGGAGAAATGGGAAAAGAAGAGGAGCACAAGTCAAGGGGGAGCTTCAAAGGTAAAAGGGAAGGTAATCCCTATTTTGAAGTTTAATCCAATCTCCAATTCTTATATACTTGTTAGAAATAATGTAGATTATTTACCTAAGCATAATCATGGATTTACGTATAATGATAGAAATAGGGTTAACATGGTAGATGACCCTAAGAAATCATACACTAAGGGTAGACCTAATAAGACCCAAACCACTTTGCCTAAGGGAAGGAAAGTGGGTGAAAACCTAAGCATTAATCCCAAGAAGGGGAGACACATGCCTAGGAAGGGTAGGTCTAGGAATGTCCATGATGGACATGTTGATTCTAGGGTTAGAACCCTAGAATTGGAAAATCAAGCCTTGAAGAAAAAGCTTGAGAAAAATGGAGAAAGTCCTAGAGAGGTTCATTATTGGACCTAAAGGACTTGACATGTATTTGGGTGGTCAAAGACCCAAAAATGTCAAATTAGGTCCCTCCAAGACCAAAAGGAGGTCAAGTGCTAAGGTAGCACATGACATTGGTAAGGGAGGTGTGACCAAGGACAAGGGAGAGTCATCCAAGGCCAATAAGAAGGAATATGCTAGGGTGGCATATAATTATGGCAAGGATGGGATGTCCAAGGTTAAGGACAAGAAGAAATTAACCAAAGACAATGTGTCTAAGGTTAAGAAGGTGAGTTTTGTAGGCCAAGTATCACCCGAGGTGCACCGAAGTGGCCTAGCTATAGTTGATGAGTCACCAAGGGAGATGACTAAGGTTAAGATTCCTAAGGTTAGGAAGAGCCTTTGGGACTCATGATAGATGTGTTATCAAATGTACCAAGTGGTTAGGAGACGGACTTAAGTCTCTAACATAGTGGGTTGACGCAATTGGGATGTATTTCATGCATTGAAATGTGAATTTGGTTCATATTGCATGAAAATTAGTTTTTGATGTATATATGTCATATAAACTAATGTTAGGAATGCATTATGGTTTAGTATGGGTAGATACATCAAGAGGAAGTCAAAACTAGGACTTTAGGTTAAGGTTCAATTGAACCATTTAGCTAGTTTTGAATTTTGTGTCAATATTAGGATCTGTGATAAATATATTTTTATATATATTTTTTCCAAGTAGACATGGATAAAATAGATCTCTCCACAAAATTTGGGATTTTTTGAAGGTCTGTGAAATTTTTGGCGCATTTCTGAAAGTGAGTAAAAAAGACTAATTTTTGCCCAAAAAAAGTACCAGTCAACTGGTACAGTTACCAGTCGACTGGTAATAGTAATTTTCAGCGCAGAGGACCTCTATAAGCTCATTTTGACAAGGTCAATCGACTGATGATTTTACCAGTCGACTGGTAGCACTGTTCATGAGCACAGAATGTCTCTGTAAGCTCGTTTTGATTATGTCAGTCGACTGGTACTTATAGCAGTCAACTGATACGGTCTGAAAATGTTTTCAGCATTAGAAAATGACAAAAGAGTGGTGAACATGTATGTAATCTTATGGGGGATTAATACATGATGTTTATGGTCATTATAGGTCAAAGAGTCCAATAATTGGGATATTGTTGGAGCTCTTTTTGATGTATGGCAAAGGGGGGAGAAATTTAGGTTTAAGTGGGAAACCTACATACCTTTTCAAGAAATCCTAGCTCAAGGGGGAGCTTAGGTTAAGGGGAAGCGATTGCTCATTTATTAGCAAAGGGGGAGAAGTTTATCTTTGCAAAATATTCTAGCTCAAGGGGGAGTTAGGTGAAGGGGGAGCCTAGGATTAGGTTCCATGATTTATGCATGTGTAGACTGTATATTTATTTGCATTATTATTGCTATATTATTTCCCTAACTTAAACGGGTTACCAAACATCAAAAATGAGAAGATTGTTGGAGCAATCTGGGTACACTAAGTTTTGATGTTTGAGCAAAGGTTTAAGTTAGAATTATTATTGTATTTGGTATGCATTGTGAGTGTGCAGGATATAGGTACAACAAGGAAAGTCCAAGTGTGATCTTGGCAAAGGAGGAAAGTCCAAGGATGAGTCTTGGCGGTGTAAGTCCAAGCATGTAGTCTTGGCAACGTAAGTCCAAGTGTGACTTGGCAGTGGATAAAGTCCCGGAGGCGTGACCTCTTGGCAAAGGAAGACCCGACAACAATGACAAGGCCGATGGAAGCTCCAGAAGGCAAGACGTGAAGGATGGGGAGGCATCCGAGGGACGCAAGGCTGATGAAGGAGGCTAGAAGGCTAGGTCTAGGTTGGTCGGGCGAGAACGAGTGCTGAGTGAATGTACTCGGGGTAAAATCCTAGAATTAAGGTTTACTGTAGCATCACTGTAGCAATAATGTAGCGTTACTGTAGCAATAATGTGGTTTCATCAGTCGACTGGTGCAGTCGACTGCCCCAGTCGACTGGGAGCGAACAGAGAATTGGTATCAAGCCGTTGGGCTGCAACGGTCGAATTTCCACGAAGGGCAATCGACTGCATGTTTTGGCAATCGACTGGTAGGCGGGGTTTTCCAACCCGTGGCTTTTATAACCAAGCATTGGAAGTTTGGTTAAAGTTAACGAATAGAGGTGGTTAACTCCTATTAGTAGTCTACCAGTGCCCTAGCTTCTCAAGAGTCCTTGGTGAGAGTTTGTGGCGAGGTTTCTCCACCCACAAGGAGCTACACGAGCTAGCCGGAGGTTTTCCGGGGAGTCATCCACTGACGGATTGGGATCGTCCACCTTACGGACAGCTGTGGAGTAGGAGCTTCATCTCCGAACCATGTTAAACAACGTGTCATTGGGTTTGCTTCTTGTTTATTGTTTTCTAGGGTTAGCTTTGCTTTTCTTTGTTAGTATTTTTGTTTTCGCTGTGCACTAACAAGCATAGGAAGTGACGATTTGGGTGAGACACTATTCACCCCCCCCCTCTAGCGAACGTCAAGGTCCCAACACTTCTATCATATTCCTCTCCTTCTCTTGGACGTGATGTGGGCGACGATCTACCAAGAAGAAATCCACCAAAGCCTTCTTCTCTTCCTCCAAGCTTCGGTCACCAAAGGGATCTAGACAAGAGGGCCTCCTTTCTCTTCTTCTTCTCCTCCTAGTAACCGGCCACCAAAGCTCCTAGTAGACTTGATGCCACCGGCCACAATATGGAAAATAAAAGAAGAAGAGAGAAAGGAAGAGGGCCGACCACCAAAGGAAAAGAGAGAGGAGCAATAGAATAGAAGTTGTGTCCCATGAAGGCATCCTTTACCTCTCTTTTATAATTCTTGGTGAATCCAAAAAAGGAAAGTTTTATTACAAAAAATAAAACTTCCTTTTCTATTCATGACATGACCGACCACCTCTTACAAAACAAATAAGGAAAGATTTTAAACAAAAATTAAAATCTCTCTTTTAAAATATCTCTTTTGTGGTTAGCTATAAAAGGAATGTTTTATAAATTAAAATTTCTCTCTTTTAAATCTTTTTATGGATATCTATAAAAGATAAGATTAAAAATAAAACTCCTTTTATATCATGGTTTCAAAAAGGAAAGTTTTCTTAAAAATTAAAATCTTTCTTTTAACATTATAGATATCTACAAATAAGGAAAGATATCTAATCTCTCTTTTAATCCTTTGTAGAAATCTATAAAAGGAAATATTTTAAAATTAAAACTCTCTTTTAAACCCATATGGATAAAAACATAAAAGGAAAAATTTTATCAAAATTTTATTTTTAATAAAATTCTCTTTCCTTTCCATACTTGGTCGGCCATAGCTTGAGCTCCAAGCTTGGCTTGGCTGGCCCCTTGCTTGGGCTCCAAGCAAGGATAAGGTTCGACCCTTAGCATGTGCTAAGAGGATAGATTTTGGGTGGATATAAGACTATATATTAGAGGCTACAATAGGGACAGAGAGGATGAATTGGTTTTGGTCTCTCGATGATCTTGAATTTCCCATGTTCGCCCCGAACACCCAACTTAAGTTCATCAATAATAACTCATACCACTAAGGAGCTATCATTGAACTACCGCACCAATCCCAAATTATATTTTTGGAGTCCTTCTTATCATGAGTGTGTTAATCTCCCAGTGTTTAAGATATCGAATGTCCACTAATTAAATGAGTTACTAACAACTCACTTAATTAATATCTAGCTCCAAGAGTAGTACCACTTAACCTTATTGTCATATCGGACAAAGTCCACCTGCAGGGTTTACATGACAATCCTTATGAGCTACTCAAGGGGACATTATCAACCTAGATTACTAGGGTGCATTTTCATTCTATAATCAACAACACACCATATAAATAATATCATTTTCCAACTTATCAGGTCTATTGATTTATCTAACTAAATCGCACCATTTGATAAATTAAAGAAATAAATATTAAGTATACGTGCTTGTTATTATATCATGATTAAGAGTACGTACTTCCATAATAACAGAGGTCTTGTTCTTTTTAAAGAGTCAGTATGAAAAGAAACTATCTCAAATAGTCCTACTCAATACACTCATAGTGTACTAATGTAATTTATTAGTCAAGATAAACTAATACCTAATTACACTACAACCACTCCAATGGTTTGTCTCATTCCATCTTGGTTGTGAGCAACTGTTTATAATTTATAAGGAACTGATAACATGAACTTCTGTGTGTCTCCTCACACCATGTTATCTATGATATAAATTAAACGAACAACTACACTTAGTATAAATATAGACATTTGACCAATGTAATTCTTATTTCTAAAATGTTTATACAAAAAGCTAGGCTTTTAGTATACATTCAACATGTTGTTGTTGCTGTTCACCTATTTTTGCTGCTCGAACTTGTATTAGCATGTCGAGCTCCTCTTGCATCAACGTCACCATGGTGAATCGTCCAACGTCCTTCATCTTCTCGTTCAGATGCAGGCTACATTCCTACATATGGCGCCAAAATGATCTTGTCTGAAAGTGGGAAGGTGGAAAGCTGTGTATGTAACGACTTCACTGATCGGCTGTAGACCCCGCTCCGCTCTGGAAAACAACTAACATCAGTGTCGAGCCAGGGAATGGGTCCCCGGTGTTGGCCCTCTGACACTCAAGTCAGTCATCGGAATAGTTGAAGAAAGTGGAGCAACAGTAACTCTAGTGCAAATAATGAATCTCGCGTACCTCCGTCGATGATGGACCCCCCCTCTTTATATAGAGCCCTAGTGGACGACGTGAACACTCCTTGAGGAATTGGCATGTTATCCAATATGTCCTATGAAGGGACCTGTCAGAAAAGTACCTTTGACACCATACCTTAATACATATCCCTGACAAAACAGTAGAAGCTTCCATCGTACGATCCGTCTATCAACCATGCCTCGTGTCAACGGCACTAGTTCCCAAAAGGATGTTGAGAGATACGACAATGGTCCTGTTGCTTGGCCGAGCGGGGTAGCCGCTCGGCCAGGATTCTCCCGCTCCATCCATGGCCAGGTCCCACTACTTGGCCGAGTGGGATAGCCACTCGGCTGGGACTCCTCCACTCTGTCGACCTCACTTGCTCTTCCCTGTGGTGATTGTGTAGTAACATATCCTCCCCTATTCAGACAAGCTATCCGGTCTCCTCATCGTCATGTTGTTCCACACTAAACTCGGATTATTTTATTATATTATCCCGAACTAGACGGGTGGTCTGCTCGGCCATGTCTCCTATCAGTCGGGCACTGAATGCCCCGACCGACCATTCAATTGTCCTCCGTTCGACCCTTTGACACTCTGGCGTTGACTATCTTGACTTTGACCTCCACCTTGGCAGTTGACCCCGTACCAGGTGGGCCTCCCTATATCGCCGCATCACATGGCATTTTTTGAAAGAGATAAGTCCAAGAAACTTATTTATGATATCGGTTAGTAAGTATCATCGTCATGACCCTTATAATGAGCCTTTGACATACTTTCTCATGCCCGAATCGAATTGGAAAAATCATTGTTATCAATATAATGTATTAATTTGATGTTTGAGAGCATGAATATATTCAAGAGCATTAGACGAGTACATAGGATTTAGTTTGAAGTGATTTAGAGTTCTCTAAATTCATTAACTACTTTTGGATAAAACCGGCTGATAGACATTTGTTATTCAAAAAATAAAAAAATTGATATTTTCTAAAAAAAGTCCAAGGAAATCATTTGTGGGGTCAGTTAGTGAGTATCATCGTAGTTTTATAATGAGCCTTTGACATAATTTATCATGTTCGAATTGAGTTGAAAAAAAAAATCATTACTCTCAATATAATATATCTCCAGTCGTCTCAACTATTCCTCATGCCCTAGGCGGGAAAAAAATTAAGACCTTAATATGTTTTTAAAATATATATTAAAAATATTATTAGAGATATTTTATTTTATTAGTAAAGTTTAAAAGAGCAGTTTCTATATTGTCGATGATTATTTATGCAATTGGAAGGAATGACCAACTAGGTCACATAATAATAACTTTATCTTATGTCAAACCTCACTTCTTTATTAGTAAAATTAAAAAAATAAAAATATCCTATGTTAACTAATTTGACAATGAGTAATAAATTATTGTAATACTATTAATATATATTTTAGTTTATATTTAAAAAAAAAATATCAATCAATTTTAACTTCAATAAAGGAAAGTCTTGACACAATGGTAAAAATTATTATTCTGTGACCTACATGTAATAGATTCGAGTAGTAGATATATGCGCTGCGTACAATAAACTTTTCCCTAGGATCCTATATTACAAGACTTTCATAAATCAAGCTGTCTTTTTATCAATTTTAACTTCGATAAATTATCAATTAAATTTATTTAGTCAAAAATACTTAGCTAATAAACATCGATGACAAATTATTAAAAAAAATGTGCATAATAACTCGTGAAAGAGCAAGACAAAATAATAATAATATAAAAATGATAATAGAGAGAATTAATAATACAATATTAAATATGCTTTTAACCTTCAAAAGCAATTTTATAAAAAAATATCAATTAAGTATAACTAATAAGTATTTTTAATTTATTATCCAAACTTAATTTTGATTATTAAATTAAATTTTTATCAGTAAAAAATTAAAAATTACGAGTCAAATTTTAATAAAAAAATAAAAATAAATTACCAACTAAATCTAACTTTAATATTAAAAAAATTAAAATTATCAATCAAAGCTAACCTGAGTAAAAAAAAATAAAAAATGATCAAATTTAACTTTAATCTATAAAAATTAAATTTATTGATTAAATCTAAAAAAATTAAAATTATTGACTAAATATAATTTGGCTAGTAAAAAATTAAAATTATCGATGAAAATAAATTTTAGTCTAGTCAAATTTAACTTTAATCTATAAAAAATTAAAAATTATTGTTTAAATCTAAAAATTAAAAATTATTGACCAAATATAATTTGACTAGTAAAAAAATAAAATTATCAATGAAAATAAATTTTGACTAAAATTTATTTTAACTATAATTTTAAATATTTAATATATATATATATATATATATATATATATATATATATATATATATAATTTGGTGGGTTCTAATATAATAGAGGCCCTAGGCATAGGCCTTAATAGCCTATGTCTTGTGCTGACCCTGAATATATCATATTGATATTTAAGGGTATGAAAATATTTAGAGTATTAGATGAGTACATAAGACTTGGTTTGAAGTGATTCAAAATTATTTAGGTCCATTAGTCACTTTTGGACAAAATTGATTAATGAAACTTCGTCAAATTTGATATTTTCCAAAAAGAAAAAGTTAAAAGAAACTCATTTGTGATATTAAAAAAAGTTAAAGAAACTCATTTGTGATATTAAATAGTGAGTATCATTATTGTAACTCTTATAATAAGATTTTGACATAATTTCTTTAAAAGTTAAAAAAAATCACTACTCTTTTTTGAGGAGGGAATGTTTGAAGACGTGAATATATTTAAGGGCACTTATAAGAAGCTCCACTTTAACCATGCATAAGTGCAAAGACTGACTTCAACATTCATACTTAAATAAACATCAAATCAAGCATATCAAAATGTAATCAACATAAGATTAAACATTTAATAGCCGACACATAGTCTTGTAGCATTCACGTCAGCAAAATAAATACAATATCTATACAAATTCATAACAATCAAAAGTTTAACAAGGGGAACAACACTAAACAATAGGAAGATTAGCTTGCTGCCTTGGAGGCCAAGAACAATGCAAGAACTTGAACAACTCGAGCTGTCGTTATCGGATGATGTTAACACCTTCGTTTAACTGTGAAAACCGTTGATCAACTGAGGACTAAAATTGTTGCTGATCCATCGTGAATGCTGATGTCCAGACTTAGCTCCTCAAAGCGTGTATCGATGGATTCCTCGAGCACAAACAACTAAGACTTGCACGTGCAGATGAGGCAATTTGCAAATTTTGTCCCCCCTACAATCAAAAATTTTTTAAGTATGAAACCAAAATATACTACTAAGACAACAAAATAATAGGGTTTAGTTTTTCTATGAAATCAAAATATATAGGGAAAAAACTACAAGTAACGAATAACAAACTAAACTTACCAACCTAAAACAGAATTAGATTGGAGAAATAACTACAACATAAGCAATTCGTATAAGATTTCCAATGCAATAGTTACTAGTACAAACTAAGTTTACAAAATAACATGTTAAACTAACTGGGGGGGAATTTTCAGACTGCAAAATAAACTTCATGAGATCAGTATTACGAAATTAAGAGACTTCAAAAATACAAAGACAGGATAGAACCGCAACTTTCCATGAGCATTTTCTTCATGCAAAATTGTCCACATAACAATTCCTATATTATTTCACAAGCAATACTAACTTTACCATTGTACTTGCTGCAATAATAGCCTTGAACAATAGAAAAAAACAGTATATAATGTTTAGAGTTACTATACCATGAAATTCTTGGAATTGAGTTTTTCCTTCATATATTAAATAAAGAATCATCAATTTCTACTTGAAAGTTTACAAATTAGATGTCATAGTCACTTCAACATATCTACAAGTTTTTTCACCATCATTTTTTTGTTGGACATTGAAAAAAGTTAATGCAAGCAAGCTGATTAAGTCATTTGATTGCATACAACTAGTGCACGTATTAAGCAAAGAAATGAGCAGACAATTAGTGAATGCCCAACTTCTCCATAGTTATAACACATTTTTTTCTGCTGTAACTCTCTAGGCAATTCTTAAGACTATGCCCCCACTGTCAGCAAATCAAACATATCTAGAAAGAACATGATTCATTATTGCGACTACTCTAAATGTCTGTACTATCAGAACATGTTTCTATTATGAACCAGGAATACACATTAACTGTTGGGTTCTTAGGCTTTTTGAAAAGTAGTAACTTTTCAATAATTTCTGGCCCAACATCGTGGAAAAACAAATGAAGATGAGAAATTAGGTTAAACAAGGGGGGAAAAAGGCTACCTTCTTCCTTTCCCATACGGCCTTCTCGGGGCACAGCTTGGTGATGTGGCTAGTTGACTTGCAAATATAGCAGCTCTCTCCGGGACGCATCCCCGGGACCCTGAGTGGGTGCTTCCTTATAGCTGAAGTTCCGCTCTTCTTCTTAAAGCCACCCTCCTTCCTCCTCTTCGTGTTTCTCGACTTCATCCCCTTCTCCGCCTTGGGGATAGAAGTGGTGGCATCCTCCGGTCGAGGATTCGTCTCCTCGAGCCTCTTCCGCGCCTCGTTCTGCCTCTTGCTCACCATCGCTCTCCATCGCTCTCGAGCAAGTCGGCGATAATGGGACGGAGATGATGGAGAGCGGCTACGGGAAACGATAAAAGCGGTTCGGGTTTTTTCGAGTTCGGATGAGCACGCGCGCGATGGAAACGAGGTTTGCAAATGCGGAGGGGCAATGAATATGTGGTTTTAGAATTTCCAAACTGACCTACGTTAGGTATTACTTTGGTAAAGGTGAAATTGTGACACTAGCGTGGTCCACGTATTTTGAAAAGGGATAAATTACGAAGACTTATTCAGTCTTAACCGAAGCGACATTTATTTATATATATATATATATATATATATAAAAGGGTACAAGATAATTTAAAATAATATTTGCACTATCAAGAATCAAACCATTCATCTCTAGCGATAAGCTCTGCCCGAGTATCAATGTGTCTACACTCGCGGGGGTAATATTTAGGTATTCCTTGTGGTGATAAAAGGTGAAGTTGTTACCTTAGTAACCCTTCTAGGGTGGCCCCATGTATTCTAAAAATGGATAAATCATGAGGCCTTATTCAGTCTTAGCCGAGTGTCCTTCCTAGATAAGGGGCACAAGATAATCTAAAGCAGTATTTGCACCTACCAAAAATGATTTACGTATTCCTTGATGGCACCTTAGTGACATCTCTAGAGCAGCCACACACTCTGAAAGAGGGTAAGTCACAGGTGCTTATTTAGCCTTAGCCGAATGACCTTTCTAGACAAAGGGCACAAGATAACCCAAAGTAATATTTGCACTCGTCAGGAATCGAACTATGCCTCTTTGGTGGCAAGTTCTGCCCGAGTACTAACTTGGCTACACCCGTGGAGAGCATGACTTAGATATTCCCTATGGTGGTAAAAAGGGGAAATCATCACCTTAGCATAGGTGATTTAGATATTCCCAGGTAGCAGATGGTGAAGTTGTCACCTTAGTAGGCCCTCAAGGGTAGTCTTACACACTCTAAAAGGAGATAAATTATGAGGGTTTATTTAGCCTTAGCCGAGTGATCTTCCTAAATAAGGGCACAAGATAACTGAAAATAGTATTTGCACCTATCGTAAATCAAACCATGCCTCTTTGATGGTAGGTCCTGATCGAATACCAACTCGGCTACACTCGTTGGGGCAAAATCTAAACAGAATGACATTCCTTGTGGTGGAAAAATGTGAAGCTGCCACCTTAGCAGCACCTTTAGGGCCGCCTACACAGGAAGGGGATAAATCATGGGAGCTTATTCAGCTGTAGTTGAGTAGCCTTCCTAGACAGGGGGAGTAGAATGATATTCCCTATGGTGGCAGGGAGGTCCCACACTCTTTGGAAGGGGTAAATCACAGGGGCTTATTTAGCCTTAGTCTATCGACATTTCTAGGCAAGGGACGTGAGATAATTTGAAGCAGTATTTGCAGAATAATGATATTCCTTGTGGTGGCAAAAAGGTGAAGCCGTCACATTAGCGATCCTTCCAAGACGACCTCACACACTCTAGAAGGGGCTAAATCACGGGGGATTATTTAGTGTTAGCCAAGTAACCTTCTTAGACAAAGGGCACGAGATAACCAGAAATAGTTTTGTACTTGTCAAGAATCAAACCATGTCTCTTTGGTTACAAGCCCTATCCAAGTACTAACTCAACTACACCCATGAGAGAAGTAGAATGATATTCCCTGTGGTGGCAAAGGTGAAGCCACCACCTTATTGGCCCTATAGGGTGGCCCCACACACTCTGGAAGGGATAAATCATGGATGCTTATTCAGCTTTAGTCGAGCGACCTTCCTATACAAGGGGCACGAAATAACCTGAAACAGTATTTGCCCCTATCGGGAATCAATCTATGTCTCTTTTGTGGCATGTCATGCCTAAGTACCAACTCAGCGACACCTATAGGGAGAGTGATTTAGGTATTCCCGATGGTGGCAAAAAGGGGAAGTCGTCACCTTAGTATAGGTGATTTAGGTATTCCCTGATACCAAAAGGTGAAGTTGTCATCTTAGCGTCCCCTCTAAGGTGGCCACACACACTCTGGAAGAGATTAATCACGGGAGTTTATTCAACCTTAGCCAAGTGACCTTCCTAGATATAGGGCACAAGCTAACCCAAAGTAGTATTTGAACCTATTGGTAATCGAATCATGCCTCTCTGATGGTAATCCCTATTCGAGTACCAATTCAGCTACACCTGCGGGGGCAAAATCTAAATAAAATGATATTCTTTGTGGTGGTAAAAAGTGAAGTCGTCACCTTAGCGGTCTTGACCCCTCCATGGGGCCACCCCACATACTCTAAAGAGGATAAATCATAGAGGCTTATTTAGCCTTAGACGAACAACCTTCCTAGACAGGGGGAGTAGAATGGTATTCTTTGTGGTGACAAAGGTGAAGTAATCACCTTAGTGGCCCCTCCAGGGCAGCTCCACACATAGGGGTTTGTTTATCTTTACTCGAGCGACCTTCCTAGACAAGGGGCATGTGATAATCTGAAGCAGTGTTTGTAGTAGAATAGTATTCCTTATGGTGGCAAAAAGGTGAAGTTGTCACATTAATGGTCTTTCTAGGACGGTCCCACACACTCTAGAAGGGGGTAAATCACAGACATATATTCAACCTTAGCCAAGCGGCTTTCCTAAATAGGAGGCACGAGATAACCCAAAGAGTATCTGTACTTGCCGAGAATTGAACCATTCCTCTCTAGTGACAAGCCATTCCTGAGTACCAACTCGATTAAACCCTCAGGAGCTGCAAAATGGTATTCCTTGTCGTGGCAAAGGTAAAGTCGTTACCTTAGTGGAACCTTGATAATCATCATTCTGTCACATTATTAGGATCCTATACTTGAGTTTTTGAGTGTATTGTGTGTTAAATCCATGATTATATTATATTTTGTAAGTTGTATGTATTTTTGGACTTAATTATAAATTCTCTCATATTTGTGATATTTGATGCTAATATTTGAATATTATTTTTGTAGACATCAAGGGATCATGGACTCAAGTTGGATCGATCCAAACTGGGCTCAATTATAAGATTAATTGGGGAGATCAAGTTTCAAAGCAATCTAGACCGTCCATTCGAGATCCGAGGAGATTTGTGTCATCCGTCAAAGATTTGTTCCATCCAAGTCAAAGAGAGGGTAGATCAGGACCGTAGATTAAGATCTGAAGCCTTTGAACCAGATCTGAACCGATCTGACCGTTGATCAAGATATGGAAGAATCTCAGTCGTCCACCTAAATTTGAGCTCATATTTAAATTCTATGAGAAGCTACAGTACTAGGGGCCTTCATCAATTTGAACAGTACTTCATTGTTTTTCACGGGAGAAGAAACGGGGATCGCGGAGCTCCCGAAGCCGACTATCAGAGCTTCATCGTTCTTTGTCCACCGAGGTCAAGGGTTTTTCCTTTGTTATCCATCTGCATCTATGTTAGAGAAAATAATCTGTTGCCAGAAATTTTGGGACTTTGTCGAATTTAAATTACACGAAATTA
Source organism: Zingiber officinale (assembly GCF_018446385.1). Classification (NCBI taxonomy): domain Eukaryota; kingdom Viridiplantae; phylum Streptophyta; class Magnoliopsida; order Zingiberales; family Zingiberaceae; genus Zingiber; species Zingiber officinale. The sequence continues at coordinate 94,448,171 of NC_056001.1, forward strand.
AATTCAGCTTAACTGTTGAGATGACATGAGTTGATAATCTCAGGCTGTCAGTAAGGGTTGGTGTCTGCCTAGTGTCGAATGCAACCTCCACAGTGGTCAAGCGAGCCGAGCGAACGTCTGTCAATAATCAGGTCGGGCGAGTGAACTGAGCGATTAGTCGGGCAAGAGGCCAGCGGGGTGAGTTAGCCAAGCGAGTAGATGACCAAGCGAGTTGGAGGTTGGCCAGGCACAGAGGTAGTCTGGGTGAGTGAAGCGACAGGGCGAGTGAGCCTTTGGCCGACAAATCGACCAGGCGGGTATAGAGATCGATCGGGTATAGAGACCGATCGGGTGAAGAGGCAGTGCACGTAGCTGGCTGGGCGAACTGACAGAATGGGCGAGTGAACTGAATGAGTTGTCGAGTGAGTGACAGTCGGGCGAACTATCGCTCACTCGGTCGGGCGAACTATCGCTCACTTGATCGGCTGCTCTCTCGCTAGCTCTCTCGGTCGATCATTCACTAGCTCGCTCGGCCAGTCATTCACTCGGCCACTTGCTCGGTCAGTCATTCACAAGCTCGCTCGACCGATCATTCATACGACCACTCACTCACTCGGGCGGGTGGGTGAAGAGACTGGGCGAGTGAGCCTTTGACCTATAGAATTGACCGGGTGGGCAAAGAGACCGACCGAGTGAAGAGGTAGTGTGTGTGGCCGACTGGACGAACTGACAAAGCGGCCTAGCAAACTGAGTGAGATGCCAAGTGAGTGACCGGCCAGGCGAACTACCGAGTGGGCAGCCAATAGAGCGAGTGGCCGAGCGGATGATCGACCAAGCGAGCTAGCGAATGACTGGTCAAGTGAGTGGCCGAGAGAATGACCGGCTGAGCGAGCTAGCGAATGATCGATCGAGCGAGCTAGCAAGAGAGCGGCCGACCGAGCGAGTGGGCGAGCAAGCTATGCAACTGGGTGGGCGCTGCAACCGAGCGAGCAATATGAGCACCTGGACGTGTGAATCGAGGCATGCAATACGCAATTTCCTTGAAACAAATTCGTCCCACATCCGGCTATGCTTCGAGACTTTCTTGGGTCGTTTGTTTCTCAAGATACAACGGTGAACCGTGATTCCCACCAAGCACTGATGGTCACAGCGAACTGAGAGGTACTTGATTGCTATCACAGGCACTCCGCCGAGCAAGAGATGCACGACAGAGAAAAAGGGAAACGTTGGTGGAGAGCTTCTGCTGTTGCTTTTCTATGTGTGTAACCTTTTGCTTGTGGTCGCAACTGTTGGTGCGGGAAGTACCAGACGATCGAACCTGAGCGTTATTCACCCCCCCCCTCTAGCGCTTTACGATCCTACAATAACCTCCTTATATAGGAGCTCAGACCAATGGACAACATTAATGATCATTTAATGATCATTATTTACTAGCTGTGAAACACCAACATTTCACTCAGCTACATTAATCTTAAATTTAATGCATCTGTTACACCCTTAAATAAGCAGCAAAAAGTTATGTGGCAAAATGTTGGTTATTCCACTTGAAAAATTCTGCCCTGACTGATCCAGCATTCGACACACGCAGGTCGTGCTCACACACGAGTCAACTTGGTTCAGTGCAATTCAGACCCCCGCGCGCACCCACGCGTGAAAGAGAGCCTCTCCCCTTGCATTTGTTCACATCATCAAAGCATGTAAATAAATATAAATCAACCAATTTACCTTGAAGCTCCCAATGTGGGACTAAAGTCTCATTCGCAATGGAACTCTATGCCTCTTCCACCTCTTCTCCATTCACATATATCCAACAATCCCCCACATGAATGGAGATAGGGTATGTAATAGCATTCAACAGTTGAGTCTAGTATAGGACATATAAGTTTTACCCTTTGAACCTTCCCTTGTGAAGATCTGTTTGCTTACTGGCTGATAGTAGACACGATGTCCTTGAACTGTTCTACCGTCTGTAACATATCTCACCTGATACAACTCAGTTCTCATGAGTGTTTTCGTTCTTGACCATAAATACGCCTGATTCTGTGAGAAGCTCTAAGAATTATGCCTCTAATTCTCTTCGAAGAGGCCTCGCTTCTTTCTCATATAGGTGATCTCTTAAGAGTATTCCACATTACTCTTCTTGGATCCTTAAAAGCTATGTGCTTAACCTCCATCCTTCACTAATTCATTGGGTTATTCCCCACAGTGAGCAACTTTGTCAGTACAATTAGGTTGTCCCTTTGAACCTAGTTCTTAGGATCTTCAGTCTGCATAGGTTGAATTTCCTTTGCACCAACATTTCTCACCGTCATCAAACACATCCCTCATGATGAGTTTGCAACTAACTCTTTGTTCAACCCCTTAGTTAACGGATCTGCTAGGTTATCCTTTGACTTCACATAGTCAATAGCGATAACTCCTATTGAGAGTAGTTGTCTAGTGGTATTATTGTTGGTGCGGTTAGCACTAACGATTTAACCCAGGTTTTGATGAATGACAAATAGGTTAAGTTAGGTTTATTATTGATCTAACACTCTGATCGAGTGTGCAGGATAAGTCCAGACAAGTCGACGGGCTGACCGGATGTCTGGCACGAAGCCCAGCTAGGTCGACGGGCTGACCAGATAGCTGGCACGAAGTCCAAGCGGGTCGACGGGCTGACCGGACGCTTAGGCACGAAGCCCAGCTAGGTCAACGGACTGACCGGATAGCTGGCATGAAGTCCAGACGGGTTGACGGGCTGACCGGACGTCTGGCAGGTAAGTAAGGTAAGTCACTGGAGGGGAGTGACTGCGAGGACGCGTTCCCAGGAAGGGAACATTAGGCGTCGATCCGGCTTAGATCCATTTCGGATATCTAAGTCGAGATCGTGACTAGATTCCGGTCTCGGAAAGACGGAATCTAAGTCATACTTTTTCTGTTAATTCATACTTTATAAATTGTGCTAACAATCTGTGTTGCAGGATATATTTTGCCTCAGATTAACCTTGTTTTGCAGGAGAAGGAATCTCTGGAAAAAGGTGGTCCGGGCGCTCGGAAGGGATCCGGGCGCCCGAAGGCAACTTTTATCCTCTGCGTCGCCTCGCCACGTGGAGCATCCTGATTGGACTTGCCACGTCGCACCAGGGCGCCCGGAAGGGATCCAGGCGCCCGGAGCAGCATATAAAAGAAGCCCCAGAGGTGGAGCTTCAATATCATCTCAGAATTCCCAGATTGCTTTGCTGCTCTGTGCTCCAGCGACGCTAACAAAGCTCCGACAACGCGCCCTTGCTTTTTAAGCTTTCTTTTCTGTCGATATAGCTTTGTGTTTTGTTTCATTAGCATTTCTTGTACTCTTTTTGTAATCATATTCGAATTGCTAGTGATTGCCCAACGAAAGTGGTCAAGGACCACGGGCCTTCGAGTAGGAGTCGTCACAGGCTCCGAACGAAGTAAAATCAATTGTGTTCATTTACTTTTCCGCTGCGTACTTTTACACTCGAGTTTTCGAATCGATATTCACCCCCTCTATCGAACGATCACGGTCCTACAAGTGGTATCAGAGCAGGTACCGCTCTGATTTGGTGCAACCACCAATCAAGCAAAGGGGGGTCGTTTTAAAGAAAAAAATTAGATATTGTCTGTCTTTTAAATAAAATCTTACGCCTTTCGTTTTTTTTCCCTCCAAAACGATTTTTGAAAAATACATCGCCATCTTTTCACCATTGTTTAGTATTTAAAAAATATTACATTTTCAAAATTTTGAAATAATATTTTTTTCAAATATTTTATTAATATTTTAATAATATTTTATTATTTTTTCCGAAAATAGTGAAATATTATTTTTTTCAGCACTGCTAATCCAAGACCAAGTCTTGGAATTTTTTTTCTGTTTCTCTGTGTGCAAGAATAATGACTCTTCAAGAAGGACAGAACCCCTGCGAACCACCACCATATGATCATGAAGACTTCAACTACTGGAAGCGATTAATGGAATGCTTCTTATGAAGTGTAGACATCGATTATATGCTAATTTTGAGGAAACCTTCTCAAAACTCGGAACTGAACAAAAAGGTAAGTAACATTATTTGTAATGTTTTACCTAACAATATTTTATGCAGATTAGAAAAGTACAAGAATGCGTATGAGTTGTGGACCCAGTTGATCAAGCTTCACGAGACGCCGATGGAGCTACAAGATCAAGTTAAAGTCAAATATGGACTCGAGTCAAATCCAACGGAGAAGCCTACTGAATTAGGGGTTGCGCTCAAGGTTAGTAATATTTATCAAAATACCCCTGCTAATAGTAGTTTAAATAATCAGCATGATGATAAGTATGAAATTAGTCCAAGTATTATGCATGATAATCTAGATTTAAATGATTTAAATTCAAAATCACAAAATAATCTAGACTCTGATCAAGTCAATCAGGACTCTGATCAATTTGACATCAACCTTGACTTGGTCAAACAGAACAATGACCAAATCAATTCAAATAATTTAATTAATTCAGAAAATTTAAAATTAGGTGAGCATTTAGACATAAATAAGTCAAACATTAAAATAAATTTGAATTTAAATGCTAAAAATGAGAAAATGGATAAAATCAGTAAATACCTTGATAAAATATTTAATAATCAAGATAAAATCAGTCTAGAAAATGCTATCCAAAACTAAGATAATTTAATTAATAAAAATTTAAACTTTAAAGATAAAACTAATCTAACTAATTCAATTAACCATATCAATTTAAAAGGCAAAGAAAATATAAGGATAAAATCAAACACTTTGATAAAATCAAAACGGAATTTAACAAACTTAAAATTAAATGTTAAAGATAACAAATTAAACAAAAATAATCTAGAAATTTCAAATTTAACAATTAATAAAAAGCTAAAAGATAAACCGTTAAGAAAATATAATTCAAACAGTTTAGTTAATTCAAATTTAAAAATAAATAAAAACTTAAACTTTAAAAATAAGCTATTAAAGAAAGATAATTCTATTAACCCAATAAAATTGAAATTGAGAGAAAATTCAAATATTAAATACACTCTCTTAAAGAAAGATAATTTGACCAATTTAATTAATTCAAAATTAAAAACTTAAATTTAAATTACAAACTAAACATTAAAACTTAACTAAAAATATACAAAAATCTTAAATTAATGGCTAATAATTCAGGGGGAGGCTCCAGACTAGCTGGCACCTCCAAAACTAACCTACCCGACAGGGTAACCCTAACCAACCTACCCGACAGGGTAATTAGGACTAGTTAAAGAAGGTTCAAGTTTTACTTGAATCATGGTACTGGTGAAGTTTTTTGATGATAGTACGTTGGGGAAGCTTGGGCATCGCATGTCTAGAAAGATATGGCTTCAATCTGGTGCATTTGGCCAAGTGGAACCGACCGAAGCTACCTTTAAATGAATCCTAACTAGTTAGACCAAGGTTTAGTACTAAGCTCCGTGGGTAGGACTATTCGGAAAACCTCGAAAGGTTGGTTACTTCTAATGACGTCCAAGTGACTCACCAAGCTTAGAAGTTTATCCGAAGAATGCCTATTTGTTGAGACCAAAGCTAAACCTGAATCTAACACAAGTTAAACCAAACTCTGTAATAAAATCTAATTCATCTCATAAAATTATAGGATTCCCTGATTGATAATCTAGATCGGGTGAGATGAATAAGGATTAAATTAATTTTCAAACTAAATTAAAATTAATTAAAATTAAATTAAATTAAAATTAAATTTTTTTTTAACTTAAAAATTTATTTTAAAAATTAAACTTTTTTTTAACTTAAAAATTTATTTTAACTTAAAAATTTATAATTTTAACTTAAAAATTTATTTTAACCTAAAAATTATTTTAACCTAAAATTTATTTTAAATTAAAAATTTATTTTAACCTAAAAATTCTTTTAAAAAAATTATTTAAAAAAAAAACCTTTTACAAAATCATTTTAAAACAATTCTTTTAAAAATTCTTTAAAAACTCTTTTAAAAATTCTTTGAAAACTCTTTTAAAAATTCTTTAAAAACTCTTTTAAAAATTATGTATCATTTTGAAAAATTCTTCTTATTTTTTCACTATAATAAAATTTTGTTAACTTAAAAAAAAATAGTAATAATAATAAATTATTTCTATAGATTATTTTCACTTTAAAAATTATTATTTTGACTTTAGACTCACTTTTAATCTTAAACATCATTTTAATCTTAAAATTATTTTAACTTAACTTCATTTGAGAACTAAAGTTGACTTGAATAAAACCTTACTTAACTGTGTCTAATAATTTCATGCTAACCTCAAACTAAATTAATCCCACTTAAAAGAAAGTAAATAAAAAAAAACACTTTCATTGACCAACTCAATCAATTAAATTTAAATTATTTTATTAAGTATTAAATTATTAAATCAAGTAAAAATTAATCTATAAATTATTGATTATGGCCAACTGTTTTTGATTTAATCTTGTTAAACCTTAAACTGAAGTTTAAGCGTCTGAATCTAATATTAAATCAAACTCAAGGATACAGAGATAAATATTTACCAAATCCCCTAAAACACTTAGGTAGACAAATGTGTTAGGGCTTAAAATTTAACACACTCAAACCTTAGCATTATATTAAGGGGGAGTAATAAATAAAGAGGATTAATAAATTAAAGAAGTATCAAATTCAGGGGGAACCTATCTCTTTAAAATCTTTCTAGAAAATTCTACCTCAATTTTTTTCTACTTTGAATATATTTAGCAAATATTGTTAAAATCTTATGTCAGGTTCAGGGGGAGAAATAAAACTAATTTAGTTTTTCAAATTGAATTTTAAACTTAATTTTGAAAATCAAAGTTTAAAAATCAATCGTCAAAATCAACTTGTTTAAAATTGTGAAATTTTTTAAAAATCAACTCAAAATTGTTTGTTTTAAAATCACAAACTTTTTATCCTTTTTACTTAGTCTGTGAAAACTAACTCTTATAAAACTAAGTTGTTTTTAAGAATTGGGTTTTACTTTTTATTGAAAATTGATTTTGAAAATTTAACTTAGTTTTGAAAATTGAATTTAAAATTCTAGTTCTTAAAATTTGATTGTACTTAATTTTGACATTTTGATTTGAAAGTTAAATTTTACAAAAATTAGTTTAAAAATTGCTTTGTTATTGAAAATTGTGGAAATGAGATTTTTCAAAAACTTAAGTTTACAAATTAAATCTTTTACAAACTTAGTGTTGAAAAATAAATTTCAATCAGTTTTGAAATATAATCTTTTTCAAACTCAGTTTTGGAATTTTTGAAAACTTGTTTAAAAAGCATTTCAAAGTTGAAACCTGTTTTGAAAATTTAAAACTTGATCTTGAAATTTAGAACTTATTCTTAAACCTTAACCTTAGAAGTCATACTTGAAAAATTAGCTATTTTTCACAAAACTTAGCCTTTAAATCTGGATTTTTTTTATACATCTATTTTTGAAAACTAGCTTTAAAAAAAATCAAGTCTTTTATGTACTTAAGTCTTGAAAGTTGAATCCTTTACCAACTCAGTTTTAGAAAATCAATTTTACCTAGTTTTGAAAAACTTGTCTCAAAACTTAGCTCTTTTACAAAAGATAAATTATTAAGTTTAACTCCCCCAGATTAACTTGACATGACTCCTTACTTTGTCTGAAGTCTGTATTTTTAATTACTTTAAACATGCTTATTTTTTATGAATGTCAAAGGGGGAGGGTTAGGTGGGTTAAGTTAGCCAAACCAATTGAAAATACAAACTAACTTAAAAACCTCCACATAATGATGTTATCTGTTTTTCTTGCAAATATCTTCACTAACTTAACCAGGTTGTCATTCCATCAAAAAGGGGGAGATTGTTGGTGTAGTTAGCACTAACGATTTAACCCAGGTTTTGATGAATGACAAATAGGTTAAGTTAGGTTTATTGTTGATCTAACACTCTGATCGAGTGTGCATGATAAGTCCAGACAGGTCGACGGGCTGACCGGATGTCTGGCACGAAGCCCAGCTAGGTCGACGGGCTGACCGAATAGCTGGCACGAAGTCCAAGCGGGTCAACGGGCTGACCGGACGCTTAGGCACGAAGCCCAGCTAGGTCAACGGGCTGACCGGATAGCTGGCACGAAGTCCAGACGGGTCGACGGGCTGACCGGACGTCTGGCAGGTAAGTAAGATAAGTCACTGGAGGGGAGTGACTGCGAGGACGCGTTCCCAGGAAGGGAACATTAGGCGTCGATCCGGCTTAGATCCATTTTGGATATCTAAGTCGAGATCGTGACTAGATTCCGGTCTCGGAAAGACGAAATCTAAGTCATACTTTTTCTGTTAATTCATACTTTATAAATTGTGCTAACAATCTGTGTTGCAGGATATATTTTGCCTCGGACTAACCTTGTTTTGCAGGAGAAGGAATCTCTGGAAAAAGGTGGTCCGGGCGCCCGGAGGTAACTTTTATCCTCTGCGTCGCCTCGCCACGTGGAGCATCCTGACTGGACTTGCCACGTCGTACCAGGGCGCCCGGAGCAGCATATAAAAGAAGCCCCAGAGGTGGAGCTTCAATATCATCTCAGAATTCCCAGATTGCTTTGCTGCTTTGTGCTCCAGCGACGCTAACAAAGCTCCGACAATGCGCCCTTGCTCTTTAAGCTTTCTTTTCTGTCGGTATAGCTTTGTGTTTTGTTTCATTAGCATTTCTTGCACTCTTTTTGTAATCACATTCGAATTGCTAGTGATTGCCCAACGAAAGTGGTCAAGGACCACGGGCCTTCGAGTAGGAGTCGTCACAGGCTCCGAACGAAGTAAAATCAATTGTGTTCATTTACTTTTCCACTGCGTACTTTTACACTCGAGTTTTCGAATCGATATTCACCCCCCCCCTCTATCGAACGATCACGGTCCTACAATTATGTCTACGACGTATATGTCTAGACTTACCATTATACAGATGACTTTGTGCCCGACCAATTACTGATTGACAATCACAATGTATACAAATTGTAGGCACATGTTTCAGCCATTTTGGAATATCTTCTAAGAATTACCGTAACCATTTAGCCTCTTCATCATATTTGTCCAGAGTTACAAACTTAGATTCCATCGTGGATCTAGTTATTATCATTTTCTTAGAAGATTTTCAGGAAATGGTTGCACCCCCAGAGTGAATACATATCCACTCGTAGACTTAGAGTCTTTTATATTAGATATCCAACTCACATCGTTGTATCATTTGATCACAACAGGATATCTAGTATAGTGCAGACCATATTCACAAGTATACCTCAAGTATTTTAGTAATCTTGTTATCCCTTTCCAATGCTCAACACTGGGATTACTCATGTATCTACTTAGTTTACTTGCTACATAGGTCAAGTCTGATCGTGTACAACTCATCAAGTACATCAGACTATAATCACTCGAGAGTACTCTATCTGAGAGATACTTTCACCTCACTTTTTCAATAGATGTTGACTCGTATCTATCGACGTTCGTGCCAATGCAGTATCATCTTTGGTGAATTTCTTAAGAATTTTATCCACATAATGGGACTGACTAAGAACAAGTCTTTATGTTGTTCTAAGAATTTTAATTCCTAGAATCACATCAACTAGACCCATGTCTTTCATGTCAAATCTTGAGTTCAACATATTTTTAGAGGATTTGATTATCTTATCATTACTCCCAATGATAAGTATGTCATCTACATATAGGCACACGATGACGTAGTCATTCTCTTTGACTTTCATGTAGACACATTTATTACATTCATTAATCTTGAATCCATATTCTGTTATGACATTATCAAATTTCTCATGTCACTGCTTTGGTGCTTGTTTCAAGCCATATAATGACTTCACCAATCTACAGACCTTATTTTTTTATCCTAGCATAGAAAACCCCTCAGGTTGCTCCATGTAGATTTTCTCTTCTAAATCCCCATTTAGAAAGGCAGTCTTTACATTCATTTGATGCATTTTGAGATTCCATAGAGCGACAATAGCCAACAATACTCTAATAGAAGTTATTCTCAACACCAGAAAATACGTATCAAAGTAATCGAGGTATTCTTATTGTCGATATCCTTTGATCACCAATATGACCTTATACTTATCAATTGTGTCATCTGACTTTATTTTATTCTTGAAGATCCACTTGCAACCTAGTGGTTTACTTCTAAGAGGAAGATCCATAAGTTCCCAAGTGTGATTTTGCAAGATAGAGTCAATCTCATATGTAATTGTCTCTCACCAATGAGGTCCATCAGAAGAGCCTATAGCTTCTGAGTAACTTCGGGGCTCACTTTCCAACATGAAAGTGATAAAATCCAATCCGTAGGATTTTTCTACCCGAGCTCTTTTGCTCTGTCTAAACTCAACCTCCACTGGTTCCTCATCATCATCTTCAACTTATGTTTCATATGCCCGCTTTGGGGAGCTAGCATCCTCTCGGGTCTTATACAGAAACACATGCTCGAAGAATGAGGTATTTCTCAATTCGATTATCGAGTTCTTGTGTATCTCTGGTATGTATGACTCATACACACAAAATCGATATGCATTGTTGTTATGTGCATATCCAATGAATATGCAATCAACAATCTTTGGTCCTATCTTAATCCTTTTCGGATCAGACATCAAAACTTTCGCAAGACACCCCTACATTCATAAATATTTATAGGACGGTTGTCTTCTATTTCACAACTTATAAGGGCTCTTATTTATTTTCTTTCGAGACGCCTTATTTAAAAGGTAATTAGCTGTTAACACAGCTTCCCCCATATGAACTTTAGCAGTCCAGAGCTCAATAGAAGAGCACTCATTATCTCCTTTAGAGTTCGATTATTTCACTCAGCAACTCCATTTTGCTGAGGAGTATAAGGAGCTATTGTTTTGTGTTTGAACCCATGCTCGACACACAACTCAATGATCGGTGATACATATTCACCTCCTCGGCCACTTCAAACCACCTTAATCTTTCTATTAAGTTAGTTTTCAACCTCATTCTTATAGAGAGCAAATGTATCTATAGCTTCATCCTTACTTTTGAGAAGATTCACACATAACAATATTTTATGTTATTATCTACAAAATTAATGAAGTATTTGTTCCCACCATGTGTTGGAGTACCTTTGAGGTCACACACATCGGTGTGAATTATCTTGAGTGGTTCGTTGCTTCTCTCAACATGTTGAAAGGATGACATTGTCATTTTCGATTCAACACAAATCTCATACTTGTGTTTTAGGTCAAGGTGGAATGTAGGTAAGCTTTGCATGTTTATTAATCTACGCAACATATCGTAGTTAACAAGTCTACCATGCCACAAATAAGAAGACTCAAGCATATAAGTGGAAGATTTTTCATTTTTATTTATCTTAAGCCTAATCACCATTACATTAAGCTTAAATAACCCATTAGATACATATCCTCTTTCTACAAATATTTTATTCTTAGATAGTACAACTCTGTCTGACTTAAAAGTAATGCGAAAGTCATGCTTGCTTAACAGTGATTTGGATACTAGATTCTTTCGAATCTCCGGAATATACAACATATTGTTCAGAGTGAGGTCCTTGCCTGAGGTCAACTTTACCACCACTTTTACTTGGCCTATAATGTCTGAGGTTGCTGAGTTTCCCATGAACAGCTTGTCTCCATTGACTTCTTCGAAGTTGTGGAGCAGTTCCTTATTGCAGCACACATGTCTGGTGGCTCCAGTATCGATCTACCATTGTCACAGATTTGAACCCACCAGGTTTAACTCAGAGACCATAGCGCAAAGGTCGTCCATTTCTGGTCCCTCGTTTAGGTTGACCTCTTGCTTCTTCTTCGGCTTTCTGCATTCCGAAGATTTGTGACCCACCCAGTCATAGTTGAAGTACTTCCTAGAGAACTTCTTTTTACTTATGTCTCCTCTGGGTCCCATCTTGGAAGACTTGGTGTTCTTCCACTTTGAATTTTGATTGTGCTCGACCACGTTGGTTTTTAAAGTAGCTTGAGAGAATAACTTTCTCTCTGAACTCTTGTAGTTTTCTTCGATGCGAAGTCTAACAATGAGTTCCTCCACATTCATCTCCTTCTGCTTATTCTTCAGGTATTTCTTGAAGTCCTTCCAGCCTGAGGCAACTTCTCAATAATAATAGCCACTTGAAAGGTTTCACTCATAACTATCCCTTCTGAGTGGATTTCGTGCAAGATCACCTGAAACTCCTGGTCATATCACCATCTTAGAGTCAACCATCTTGTAGTTTAGGAATCAGCCCACGATAAACTTCTTGGCCCTTGCATCCTCTGTCTTGTACTTCTTGTCCAGGGACTCCCACAGCTCCTTTGTCGTTCTTTTTATGCTATACACATCATACAGTGAGTCAATAAGGTAGTTGAGGATATAATTTCAGCAAAAGAACTCAGAATGAGTCAATGCCTCCACTGCACTAATGGTATGCGCATCAACATCCTCAGTATGCTTGGAAGGGTCCTCAGTCAAGAAGCAAGGTAGATTGAGCATAGTCAAGTAAAAGAACATCCTTTGGTGCCACCTCTTGAAATTCAGTCAACTGAACTTCTCGGGGTTTTCCCCGTGATTGATTGGCATAGTTCCAATCGGGGCGGAGGGGGCCTTCATGTGTTGAGTTTGTTGCACCTCAACATTTTGTTCGGTGGTCATCTCAACAAAAGCGAATCTATTTCAAGATTGTTGGAGAAAATAATCTGTTGGCAGAGATTTTGGGACTTTGTCGAATTCAAATTACATGAAATTAAATTTAACTTAGCTATCAAGATGATCTGAGCTGATAATCTCAGGCTGCCAGCAGGGGCTGGTGTCTGCCTAGTGCCGAATGCAACCTCCATAGTGGTCGAGCAAGTTGAGCGAGCGTATGGCAAGAATCGGGCAGGGCGAGTGAATTGAGGGATTGGCCGGGCAAGAGGTCGGCCTGACAAGTTAGCTAAGAAAGTAAATGGCTGAGTGAGTTGGAGGCTGGCCGGGTGTAGAGGCCGGCTGGGTGGGTGAAGCGACCGTGCGACTGAGCCTTTGGCCAAGTGAATCGACCAGGCGGGCAAAGAGATCGACTAGGTGAAGAGGCAGTGCATGTGGCCGGCCGGGCGAACTAACAGAGCGACCGAGTGAACTGAGCGAGTTGCCGAGTGAGTGACCGGCCGAGAGAACTACTGAGAGGGCGGGCGACTAAGCGAATGGATGAGCAAATAATTGGCCGAGAGAGCTAGCTAGTGAATGACCAATCGAGCGAGTGGCCGAGCGAATGATCGACCGAGTGAGCTAGCGAATGACCGGCCGAGCACTGCGACCGGGTGACTGCTAAACATATGAGCCGAGGCCTGCGATACGCAGTTTCTTTGAAACAAATTCGTCTCACCTCGACTGTGCTTCGAGACTTTCTTGGGTCATTTGTTTCTCAGGATACAATGGTGAACCATGATTCACACTAAGAACTGATGGTCACGGCGAACTAAGAGATACCCGACTGCTATTACGAGCACTCCGCCGAGCAAGAGATGCACGACAGAGAAAAAGGAAAACGTTGGAGGAGAGCTTCTGTTGCTACTTTTCTATGTGCGTAACCTTTTGCTTGTGGTCATAGTCTCCTTATATAGGACCTCAGACCAATGGCAGTGTTAATGATCATTTAATGATCATTATTCGCCAGCTATGAAACGCAAACGTTTTACTCGGCTGCATTAATCTTAAATTTAATGCATCCGCTACGCCCTTAAATAAGCAACAAAAAGTTTATGTGGCAAAATGTTGGTTGTTCCACTTGGGTAAATTCTGCCCCGACCGATCCGGCATTCAGCACGTGCAGGTCGTGCTCGTACACGAGTCAACTTGGTTCAGTGCAATCTGGGCCCTGGATTTGCACCCCCCTATGCACCACGCGTGAGAGAGAGTCTCTGCCCTTACATTTGTTCACATCGTCAAAGCATGTGAATTAATATAAACCAACAAATTTACCTTGAAGCTCCCAATATGGGACTAAAGTCTCATTCACAATGGAGCTCCATGTCTCTTCCACCTCTTCTCCATTCACATATATCCAACAATCTCCACCTTCATTGCAAGCACCGACAATTCTATCTCCATCTCCACCTTCCTCTCGGCGCAAAATAGAGATCGATGATCCACTTCCTCCATCGACGTAGGCCACTGATGATCATCCATCCACCATCAAGGAGGGTTATGGGATTTTCCTGCCCTATCCAAATCTGGTGATCCATCCTCCATCCCATCCACAGGCATCACCATTTGGGACTCCTTCTCCTTCCACCAACACCGACAATCCGCAATACAAGCCATGGCTAGGATAAGGGCTTTTACTTCCTCCAGACATCATCTCCATTCCTTCAACGTTCCACACAATTGCGACCATCCTTCTTCCTCCATCATTCTGATCAACTTCATTCACCTCTGACGGGCATCTCTTGTTCCTCATCCTTGCATCAGATATGATCAAATGAGCTGGATTGCCCTAGCTCGAATTGTAAGCACCCTTAGATTCATTAGTCCTCCACTGTTTGAGTGTAGTTCCCTTTTCATGTTTGGAACAATGGTGGGTTTAATTCCTTATGCAATTGGTTTGAATTTATTTGATTGGTAGTTGTTTTGCATCTAAGTGTTCACTGTTCATGCTTAATTTCTGTGTTGTGGCAGGTTAGGGATAACTAGATTGATTGCGTTTCAATTGCTTGAGTTAATTTATCATCATAGTATAGTTTCTTTCATTCTATTTTGATGCAAGTTAACTTAGATTTCATTGAATGCGTTGTGTTTCTTAAGTTTGTTGCAATCATAGTTTAGAATAGATTAGGTTGTCTTCCATTACTTGTCTTTAGTGTTTGTCAAAATCAAACCCCTATTTCTAATTAATCGATCATAAGATTCCATCATCACTACATTATTTGAGAGAGGCGATTTAGGCCATTCACTATACTTCATTAGTGTAGAGAGGGGTTTCGGTATTTTATTTGATATCCATTTCACGATAAAATTGGGTTTATCAAATTTGACATCGTTGCTGGGGAATGTAGAGGTGTTTGATAATTTTAAGATTATTTTTTATTTTTATATAAAAATTTAGAAAAAAAATATTTCAATTGCTTTCATATTCATATATCCATGTGTTTGATTTTATATGTTTCTTGTGTCTTATGATTTTATTTTCTAGTTTTCAGTGTAAAAATAGAAAATTTCTTTGACCATGGATCTATATTATCAGCACTTTGGAGGTAGGATGAGGAGTCAGTACTATCATTCTGAGCCTCAATATTATCAGCCTCAGACTCAGTATTATCAACCTGAATATTAATACTACCTACCTATAGAGCAACAAAATAGGTATGAGCCATTTCCAAGTATCTATAATTCTAATTTGGTGGATAATTTATATTTCAGGTATAAGGATGCACAAGGGCAATTTACTGAGCCATATCTAGCATATCAAAGGTCACAAGAATTTCATGATGATTATATGTCTACATATTCACAACCATGTCAACAAGTCGAGCCAACTTTCTGGGGAGCAATCCAAGACTATAGTGAAGAAGTTTCTGCCCTTAATCAAATAAAAACTTCAATACAAAAAAGGATGAGCTCTTACAGCAAAATGCAACCTGCATGCTCCAGTCTCAGCAAAAAAATGAAGCATCACTACAGAATTGTCAGATGTACCTGGATCAAATTGCAACATCTATCGCCCAGTGACAAAAGCATAAGGCTCCAGTGAGGAGATGGATTGTAGAGCTTTTGATAGTCTTGCCTCAAATAGTGTGACTCTACAGGACTCTTCTAGCTTTTTGTGTGACGATGTTGCAATTGTAGATTATTTTTATTCTGATGATATTGTTGTTATAGATATTGGTAATGCAGGTGTTGTTGGTGAGCCAGCTGAACCTGATTATATATCTGTTCATAAGGAAAGTGTAGGGATTTGCATAGTAGAAGCAATGCCCTAAGAATCACCTCTTTTATTTGCACAACCACCTGATGATGAGAGTATAGGGACTTGTGTTGTGGAGGCAGAGCCCCAAGAATCACTTCCTTTTGATGCATCACATAATCTAGAGCTTTTACCTGATTAGGAGGATGTCACATTCATATCTCTAGGTACCTTTCAGCTTGACAAGTCAGTATTTTTCTTTGATTTTTCTGAAAATCTCATAGAGGTACCTAAGGTTGATTTTATAGGATGTGATATATTTCTTGATTCATTTTGTGTAGAGACTGATAGTATTTCATCTTCTTCTTACCCCACATGCGTGTGAGAGGTATGTTCTTTCCTTGGCATTGTAGGTTTCCACTGGCTCTCGAAGTGGTTGCTTTAGCTAAACCGTCTTTGACCTCCAGGACGAATTTCCAAGGAGCATGTTGTGGAGAGGGCAGCCATTGCCTCAACATATAGCATTTCACATCTGGAGTGGATTTTGCACCTCAATCGACTCCAACCACTAGGAAGGACCATTCCACCACCAGCGTGGATTCTACTCTTGAACCGCCTACAACCGCCTAAAATAAAGGGGAGTCCATTCTTTGTTTTTCTTTTTACTACATACTTTCTTTACTTTCACACTTTGCTTGCATACGTTGCATTTTGTTTGGTCTATATTGCATTTGATTTTAAATAAACACCTGCTTGTGTATTTTCTAGTATTATTTTGAGAATGGTAAAAGTTTTTTTAAGTTTGACCATCAAATTCTAGGTCAATGGACATGATTGAATGTCTTACTTGCATGTTATTGGTTAGTGTGGTGATGGATTCTATTTTGATTAATTAAGTTTGATTGTCAAAATTATCTAGAAAGGACAACTACATGTCTATACTTTAATCTCTTTTTGTGTGATATACATTTATGCCAATTGAACTGTAGAACTTGCTTTGCTTCTTTTTGAAATCACAATATAATTGGCATGGACGAATATGATGAAGGATATCTCTTTGGTTATTCTTTGATTCCCTTTTCTTCCCAAATTCTACTTGAATAACTCACTCAATAGATTTATCTTCCACCTTATTTGCTTTGTTATTCTTTCATTGAGAGTTTAGTTGAATTCTTGATGAGTTAGATTTTCTGAGATGGACAAAATTCTAAGTGTAGGGGATTACATTTGCTTGAATTTCATGGAGATCAAGAATTTTGAGATTGCTGAGTTTTGGTTTGAATGCATCAAGTACAATTTGGTTGAGAGGCACAATTTGGTTGGTTTGCTTGAATGATACATCAATTGTTTTTATTGGGAGTCAATTCAAGAGTTGTTTCTGTCATCAACAAATCAAAATGATTGAAAGAGGAAAAAAAGGAAAAAAAGGAAAAATAAAGAATAGAGATGAAATAGATTTGGTTGATGTTGTGCCATGTTCTCTAAAAATTTTCCAGATAGTGATTGTGCCAAATTAGGATTCCTATTTTGTCATAGCATTTCATGATTCATCATTTCCATGAAGTTCACACTTTATTGATAGAAACTTAAAATAAAAACTGTTGAATTTCAAATTTCAGAAATAGAGTTTGAGGTGTTAACTTTGTTTGATTCTCTATCCATGCAATTTGAGCTCATGTCTGCAGTCTACTGTAATTAAGAGAGGAAAATGTATGGAAGAGTCGTTCTGAAACTCAATCCAAGAAACTAAAATCTGTTACTGCTGAAAACTGAATTTTTGATTCCCATAATTCAGAAGTTAGCATTCATTCGATGTTTGAATTTCTATAATGAAGAAGGAAGGGATTCTCTGGAAATCAAAATTTTGAAATTTGAATTCTATGGTATTTCAAGTTCTCAACTTGAATCTGTGGTATTGCAGTAACTAGAATTATAGTAGCTAGATTTCAATGTATGTAATTAAGATTGAGTGGAAAATTTATATGATCATCTTATGCTTTGTAGCTTCTGCACGTTCATTGAAGCCAAATCATTAAGATGAGATCAAAAATGCAACATGTAAACTTGATACACTGAACTTGGAATTTGCTACCAAGTTGCATATCCTGAAGCTAAAGCTGAATCAATGCAATCACTGATTTGCAGGAGTTAATGAACCTGTGCATTCCTTGAAGCTACTAATGTAGATTCTTCTTTCCCTATCTGCCTTTTCTCTTCAAATCTGGCCTTACCTAATTTTTGAAATTTCCTTTAATCTGAATGTTTGAAGTTGGAATTCCTGAACTCATGAAATCAGAAATCATCCTTAGTCCTGAAATTAATCTTTGAATCTGAGTATCAGTTGACAAAAGATGATGAATTTTGGTGCAACAAGAGGTATCACCTTTTGCTATCCAAAAGTAAGAATCATTTGTAGAGAAAATAATTTGGAGCCAGCAAAAATGGAAATTGTGAGTGATGAATCAACTTCAACAAGGTTGTGCCGAGCTTTTGATACTAGTTTTGATCAGTAAAAACTCTAAAGTGGAGCATTCAGTCTTTCAGTGGTATTTAGTGTATGCTCCTCTTCAAGCCTTGTGGTTCAAACCTTGAAAAATTCTTATCATATAACTAATTTGTGAGATAACTGATTTGTAACAACCTGTTTGTGTGCAAAACACTTAAGGTTGTTCTCACCAGCAACAAGCTCAGGTTCCCATGTTAGCATAGTATCAAATACTATCCTTCGATAAGATGAATTCTTGATTCTTTAAGCTGAATTTACTTTAAGTCTCAATTGCTGAAACTTAATCCAGCAAGTTGAAGTTGTTTGTACTTTAGTTGAGAAGATTCCTGAAGTTGAATTCTGAAAAAATGGGGAGAAGAATTGAGAAGTTAAGCCTTTAATTGTTGTTGCTGGAGTAGAATTGAATGTTAGCTACAAAGAAGAAGAAAAGGAAAAAAATGATTTTTGAATTCAGACTCCTTTTGTTGAAATTTGTAACTAAAGGACTTAAGAGGTGCAACCAACTGTAAATCCAGTCTCTGACCAAATATAACTACAAGTGAAGCTATTATAATTCTAGAATCACTTGGGGGTTCTTTCATTGCCAAAGCCTTGAAAATTCAACCAGGATTCACAGAAATTGACTTTCAGATTTCTTATTTTGGAAACAATTGTTCTTAAATTTATGTGCCAATACGATATGTTGTTTTTGCCAAGAACACAAACTGAACTCAAGCCCTATTAATTTCATGCTAAATGAGATATCATTCCAAGTTAAACTTTCCATGATTTGAACCAAGATTACCTGGAATTGTGAATTCTGAACTATAGTCCAGAAATCAAATTCAGAATCCATAACATAGATTCATTTCTGGATTCCTTTGTCTTAATTTCTGAATTTGATTTGCAAATTCATGGGTTGCAGAGATGAAATTTATGCTAGACTTCTCAACTGATGTTGTTAGTAGTATAGGATACCAAGTTATTTTCAGTCATATTAAAAAAAAAAAAGAGGGAAAGTGTAGATATGACTGTTGGTTTCAGATGTTGCTGGGAATGTAGTAAATTAAATTTATTGTGTCAGGTTTTGATGGTAATTCTCTTATCATTGAGGAATTAAAGTAAAATTCTTTGTTACTCATTGTTTGATGCTCTTCTCTTCCCAAATCCTTTAGGGTTCAATACATGCCAATCCAGGAATCTAATTTTTGCATTTAATGAGAAGTTGAGTTATGAGTTGGATTAAAATGCAGTGTGCTAAGTATTTGTTTCAAAGAGTGGCTCTATTTTTGAATTCCTTTTGGCATGTTTTATGAATTCTTGGAATGCAAAGATTGATCTCAACTTAAGGGTGTTCTTGAGTACAAGAATTAGGAAACTACAATAATCATTTTGCAAGTTGTGTGGTTCATGAAAAAAGGAAATAGTAGCACAAGGAAAGAGTATCAAGTAGAGAGGATAGTGTGCCAAGATTCTTGGGTGGTTATCAAATTGAAGGGGAGTTTGACTTAATCTTTTGTTTTGGCATTGACAAATGGTGTACTTCATTCCCTATGATAAATTCTTTCATACATCTTAAATTGGGTAACTCATTAGGTTTATTCTTCCAATACTCTCGCTCTCTTATTAATTCTCCATTTTGTTTGCTTCACTTAGTATCCTTTTGACTCCATTTAAATTCATAATAAATCCTTTTGATTCATGCTATGCTATGTTTTTATAGTGATGGAGAATTAAGAAATGAGCAAGTCTATGGTAGTGAAGTGTTGTGAGTGTCATTGAGTGAACTCCACTTCCATCCATGTTTGAGTGTAAGAGTTAGATTGGGTATATTTACCTTGCGAGTTTGCATCGTGCTTAGTTATTTCAAATGGAGTGAAATCACCATGCTTATTGATTATTGTAGGGATTGCATTTATGATTGTTTTGATCTTTAGATGGTCTTAGTTAAATTCCTTTTATTATCTTCTAAGTATTGCCAAAGAATTATTAAGGAGATGAATTCTAGTTGTTTCTTTATTTTGTTTGTTTTCTCGGAACGTGCAAGAATAAGTGTGGGGAATTTGATAATCATCATTTTGTCACATTATTTAGGATCCTATACTTGAGTTTTTGAGTTGATTGTGTGTTAAATCCATGATTATATTATATTTCACAAGTTGTATAGATTTTTAGACTTAATTATAAATTCTTTCATATTTATTATATTTGATGCTAATATTTGAATATTATCTTTGTAGGCATCAAAGGATCATAAACTCAAGTCAGATCGATCTAAATTGGACTCAATTATGAGATTAATTGAAGAGATCAAGTTTCGAAATAATCTAGGTCGTCCATTCAAGATCCGAGGAGATTTGTGTCATCAATCAAAGATCTGTTCCATCCAAGTCAAAGAGAGGGTAGATCAAGACCATGGATCAAGATCTGAAGTCTTTGAACCCGATCTGAACTGATTTGACTGTTGATCAAGATTTGGAAGAATCTCAGTCATCCACCCAAATCTGAGGTTAGATTTAAATTCGGCGAGAAGCTACAACAGCAGGGGCCTTCATCAATTTGAACAGTAGTTCAACGTCAAAAACAGGGAGGCGTAGGAGAAGAAAGGGGGATAGCGGAGCTCCATCGATGTCGATCATCGAAGCTTCACCATTCTTTGTCCACCGAGGTCAAGGGTTTTTCCTTCCTCATTCATCTTCATCTTCACCTTCATTGCAAGCACTGGAAATTCCATGTCCATCTCCGCCTTCCTCTCAGCGCGAAACAGAGATCGGCGATCCACTTCCTCCATCGACATCGACCATCAGTGATCATCTATCTACTGTCAAAGAGAGTTATGGGATTTTCTTGCCTTATCCAGATCCGACGATCCATCCTCCATCCCATCCACAAGCATCACCATTTGGGTCTCCTTCTTCTTCCTCCAACACTGGCAATCCGCACTACAAGCCACGTCGAGGATAAGGGCTTTTCCTTCCTCCAGACATCATCTCCATTCCTCTGACATTCCACATAACTACGACCATCCTTCTTCCTCCATCATTCTGATCAACTTCATTCACTCCTCCACTGTTTGGGTGTAGTTCCCTTTTTATGTTTGGAAGAATATTGGGTTTAATTCCTTATGCACTTGGTTTGAATTCATTTAATTGGTAGTTGTTGTTTTGCATCTAAGTGTTCATTGTTAATGCTCAATTTCTGTATTGTGACAGGTTAGGGATAAATAAATTAATTGTGTTTCAATTGCTGGAGTTAGTTTATCTTCGTATTCTTTCATTCTGTTTTGATGCAAGTTAGCTTAGATTTCATTAAATGATTTGTGTTTCTTAAGTTTGTTGCAATCGTAGTTTAGAATAGATTATGCTGTCTTTCATTACTTGTATTTAGCATTTGTTAAAATGAAACCCTCATTTCTAATTAATCGATCGTAAGATTCAATCATCACTACATTCTTTGAGAGAGATGATTCAGACCATTTACTATTGTTGGGATGCATACTATAAACCTAGCTTTTGTATGAACATCAGTTTTTGAGATAATTTGAAATGAGAATCACTTTGGTCAAATGTCTGTATTTTATATTTATATATATGTCGATGCAGTTGGTCATTTAATTTATATTGTAGATAACATGGTGGGTGGTGTCACACAGAAGATCATGTTATCGGTTCCTTATAAATTATAAATAGTAGCTCACAACCAAGATAGATAGAGATAAACCATTGGAACGGTTGTAGTGCAATTTGATATTAGTTTGTCTTGACTATATAATTATACTAGTACACTATGTGGGTATTGAGCAGGACCATTTGAGGTTGTTCGATTTATACTGACTATATAAAAGAACAGAACCTCTATTATTATAGATATGCGTACTCTTAATCCCGATATAATAACAACACATATACTTAGTATTTATTTCTTTAACTTATCAATGAGTGAGATTTATTTGTTAAATCAATAGACGCGATAAGTTGGGAGATAGTACCATTTATATGGTGTGTTGTTAATTATAAAAGGAAACTGTGTCCTATTTATTTAGGTTGATGATGTCCCCTTGAGGAACTCATAAAGATTGTCATGTAAACCCTGCAAGTGGACTTAGTCCGACATGATAATAAAGTTGAGTGGTACTACTCTTGGAGTCAAATGTTAATTAAATGAGTTGTCAGTAACTCATTTAATTAACGGACATACAATATCTTAAACATAGGGAGATTAACGCACTTATGATAAGTAGGAGCCCATATTGTAATATGGGATTGATGCGGTAGTTCAATAATGATCTTTTAGTGGTATGAGTTATTATTGATGAACTTGAGTTGGGTGTTTGGGTCGAACACAGGAAGCTCAAGTCCATCAGGAGGCCAAAACCAATTCCTCCTCTTGGTCCCTGTTGTAGCCTCTATAAAGCCTCGCATCCACCCATCCATAACCGGGTTTGGTTTAACTTGGTTTGGTTTAACTTAACTGGGTTTGATTTAACTTAACTTGGTTTGGTTTAACTTAACTTGGTTTAGTTTAACTCAACTTTGTTTGGTTTAACATAATTTGTTTAGATTTTTTTAAACAAAATTTTGTTAATTTTTCTTTCCTTATAACCGACGACCAGTCTATAAAAAGGAGTAGGATGTGGCCCCTAAAACCTAACTTTCTATTATTCCATAATTCTTTCTCTTCTTGTGGTTGCCGCCCCTCTCCTCCTCCTAGGGTCGGCGACACAACTGTTGGATCGTGATGTTTCGATAGAGGGGAGGGGTGAATATCGATTACGAAAATTCTTTCGAAGAGAGTTAAACGCAGCGGAAAAATTAAGCAATGCTAACACAGACCAATTTTACTTGGTTCGGAGCCTGTGTCGACTCCTACTCCAAGACCCGCACTCGTTGAGTGCTTTCGGTGGGCAATCACTAGCAATTCGAAATTTATTACAAACTAAGTACAGAAAATGCTAATGAAAATAAAGGCAATATCGACAAAGGAATAAATCGAAAAGGAAAAGTGTGTTGTCGGAGCTTTGTTAGCGTCGCATAAGCGCAGAGCAAGCAGTAGAAGATCTTCTTGTCAGTTGTTGTTCTTTGGCTCCACCTCTAACCCTCCTTTTATATGAGGCTCGGGGCGCCCCAGATTCCTTTCGGGCGCCCTGGTGAGACGTGGCAGGTCCAACCAGCGAGCTCCACTTGGCGACGACGTGATCAGGATAAAATTGCCTCCCGGGCTCCCGGACCTGTTTCGGGCGCCCAGATCCCCTCCGGGCGCCCAGACCACCTTTCTCCAGAGATTCCTTCTCCTACAAGACAAGGTTAGTCCGAGGCAAGTATATAATATGTTTCCTGCAAAATAAAGTGTTAACACAGTTTATAAATTCAATATCAAGAGTATGACTTAGATTCTATCTTTCCGAGACCGGAATCTAGTCACGATCTCGACTTAGATATCTGAAATGGATCTAAGCCGGATCGACGCCTAATATTCCCTTCCCGGGAACGCGACCTCACAGTCACTCCCTTCCAGTGACTTACCTTTACTTACCCGTCAGACGTCCGGTCAGCCCTTCGACCCGTCTGGACTTCTCGCCAGCTATCTTATCAGCCCGTCGACCTAGTTGGACTTCTCGCCAAGCGTCCGGTCAGCCCGTCGACCCGCTTGGACTTCTCACCAGCTATCCGGTCAGCCCGTCGACCTAGTTGGACTTCGTGCCAAGCGTCTGGTCAGCCCGTCGACCCGCTTGGATTTCGTGCCAGGCATCCGGTCAGCCCGTCGACCTGTCTGGACTTAGCCTGTACACTCGATCAGAGTGTTAGATAACGACAAACCTAACTTAACCTAATTTGTCATTCATCAAAACCTGAGTTAGACCGTTAGTGCTAACCGCACCAACAACAACTCCCTTCTCCTCCTCCTTGTGGCAAGCACGACATCCACCCAGGGCTAGCCCCCTTTTCCTCCTCCTAGGGCCGACACCCCTTTCTCCTCTATCTTCTTTGTGGCTGGCAGCCTTTTCTCCTCCTTGTGGCCGGCAACTTGAAGAAAGGGGAGAAGAGGAAGAAAATAAAGAAGAGGAAGAAGAGAAAGAAGAGGAAGAAGAAGAGAAGGAAGAAGATTAGAAGGTGCCCCATCCTAGAGACTCCTTTGTGGTCGGCAGTTTGGAAGAGAAGAAAAGAAGGGTGGTGTTGTCTTGGTAGCTCGTCACCCACACGACGTCCAAGAAGAGGAGAAGAATACGGTAGAAGATCTTGAGGTATTTAGCTACGAAGAAAGGTATAACTAGTTCTTTAATTCCGCTATGTATCTAGTTTCATTTTTCTTTGTATCAATTTTGAATACCACTACAAGAGGCCAACAATCTTGTACTTCGATCAATGTGTGCTTCGATCAATCAAGAACTTGCTTGATTGATCAAACACATGTCTGATCGAGCATGTAGGTTGCTAGGAAAGGTTCTGTGCTCGTACAAATTTTTATACGGGAAATTTAAACAGAACGGAATTCCAGTGCCTTCAACTTATACTTCATTAGTGTAGAGAGGGATTTCTGTATTTTATTTGATATACATTTTATGATAAAATTGAGTTTATCACTCCTCCGGGTGAACCCACACACTATAAAAGGGGTAAATCACAGGGCTTATTCAGCCTTAGCCGAGCGACCTTTCTAAATAGGAGGCACGAGATAACCTGAAGCAATATTTGCACATTGATCCTGTCCGAATCGCTGAATCAATGGACACTGGGCACGTGGCGCTCTCCGCCGGCTGACGTGGATCTTCGACCGGTCGCACGAACCTCCGGTGAACCTGCAAGGAAGTCGGGCCTGGAAGGGGTTCCCGGCGACGACCCTCCAACGCTCAAGTCAGGTAAAGCTCGACAACAAAGAAGTGGCTCCAAGAATCGTAGAATGCGTACCTCCGGTGAAGTGCAAGGCCCCTTATATAGAGCTGGAAAGGAGCTCATGCACACATGTCGAGGCGAATACGTGTCCCCAGTCCATACCTCGGTAGGGGCTTGTCAGAAGGCTTACCTGACACCATACTGCCACAGTCCAAGCATGTCTTCGATGGGACAGTAGAACCCCTTGTCGCCATATTTGGAGTATGGCCTAGTCATAGAGCACGACAGCTGTCAGAAGATGTTCCTTGTTCTTCTCTCCTTACTATATGTCGGGGCGTCCGGCCGGCCAGCACTCACCTCACGTCCGGCCATCCATATGCATTGGTATGCTTAGGAGATCCTCGGTAATGTGCTCTGTAGGGACTGTTCGCAGTATGCTACCTTATGTCTTCGGCCGAGCGTGCCATCCGCTCGGCCCTATGATCCTGTTCAGCGAGCGTCGGAACCCCGACTCCCGCCGGGGCGCCTTTTACCATCAGTTGGACACCGGTCGGCCGATCGGGCGGTCGGCTAACACTTCTCCGGTCGGCCTATTGATCCAACCTTTTCTCGGGTGTCCGGTCGGTTCATCCTTCTCCTATCGACCACCTGGCCCTTTGACTTCCACGTGGCGTTGACTCCCCAGAACGGGGGTCCCCTGTTCTTACCGCCGGATCACTTGCCTCCCCTTCAAGTCTAGTCGAAGGAGGCGATTAGTCCGACTGACTGGACTGCGAGTCTAGCCGGGCGGCTCCTTCATGCAATTATCCTCCGCTCGGCCTCCCGCAGGGATGGCCGTAAGGTTAGTCAACAGCAGCATTCCTTGAATCTCATCGTAATCCGCGCCAATCTCAGACATTAAGGCTGAGCATGCGCTCATTAAATGCATCGAATGGCTGAATGCCACGTGGCGCACTGGCGTCATCGTACGGCGGCGGCGTGGTCGAGCGACGAGATCGAGGCGGTTTGAAATGAACGGTCGGATGTGTGCTTTGGATCCCGTAACCTGGATCCGACGGTGGAGGCCGCTCGAGCTCTGCCCTATAAGAACTTCGCTTTCTCATTCGTCGTCTCACTTCTGCTCTCGCGTGCCCTCGGTTATTCCCTGCGTTCCAGAGTTCAGGCGATCGTGTTCTACTGCCTCCGGCGATCTCTGGTGTTCTTTCTTCGATCCCCTCTTCCCTGTAAGGTTCTCCTCTCTTCTCTCTGGTCTTTGTGCTTTCTCTGCATTTCTTTCCCATATTCCAATCCTCGGGGCCTCTTTTCGTTTACTGTCTTCTTTATTCCGCCTTTCTTTGCCTTTTTGATTCCTTCCGATCGGACCATGGCTAGTTCTTCTTATCCTGAAGACCAGTCACTCGGCCCATGGTACACTACCATGGAGTCACGATTCGATCATCGTGACTTTGATATTCTGACAGATAATTTTGAAATCCCCGGTGATTTTGAACTTCTTTTAGCCGGTCCCTCCGCTCGGCCACACAGGCTGCCGCGCGGAGCTTTCTGTGTCTTCCGCGACCAGTTTACTGCCGATCTGCGTTTCCCTGTACATCCCTTCATTATAGATGTTTGTAACTTTTTTGGTGTTCTGCTCGGTAGTCTAGTACCCAACACCTTTCGTCTTCTCTGTGGTGTTGTTGTTTTGTTCAAGATCCACAACATCCCCCTCCGACAGGAGGTCTTTTATTATTTCTATTACCCCAAGCAGTCCGAGCCGGGCACCTTCATATTCCAAGCTTGGCCCGACTTAGTCTTCTTCAATAAACTGCCTTCTTCCAATAAACATTGGAAAGAGTATTTTTTTCTATATTCGTATGCCCGATCAGGCCAATTTCCAGACCAAGTGGCAGGTCAACCTACCCCCCACTCCTGAGCTAAAGAAATTCAAGACCCGACCGGATTACCTCCATGCTGCAAATATGCTATCCGGTCTGCGGCTTGACATCAATAAGCTTCTTCACGAAGGAGTGATGTATATCTTCGGCCTGAGTCCAATACGGACTCCCCTTCCGAGCAGCTTCGGTAAGAATTTTACTTGGGCATATGCTTTGATTGCTAACTGATTTCTCTTCTTTCCTTTGCAGCGGACATCGTCATAGAGTCGGTAATGGCCGGCAATTTGAAGAAAAAGGCGGCGGCGCTCGAAGCCGCGGCAGCCAAAGAAATGGAGACGCTCGGCCTCAAGCCGGTCGGCTCGCATGAAGGGGAAAGCGGGACTCAGGAAGAGTCGGCCGCTCAGGCCTCCCGTCAGAACGTGGCAAGCGGAGCCACCCCCAGCGGAGGACCAACAGTCCAAGAAGAAGGTTCCGCTCGAGAGGAGGAGCAACCTCGACAAAAGAGGCGCCGAGTGGAGACTCCCCTGCGATCGGCTACCTCTGCAGTCCAACCATCCGAGCGAGTCACCGCAACTGCTCGCGGCAAGGCTCCAGAGGTCGAGGCCATTTCGTCTGACTGGACGCCCTCTGAATGGGACGAGCCGACAACCCCAATTGAGGCTATTCCGGTCAGCACCCTTCCGCCCGCTCGTCACCAGCCCAGCGTTCAACCATTCATTCTCAGTTTTCGGCGCCGGCTTCTGATCCTCTTCCGACCGCCGGTCAGACGACCCCCGGTCATGGCCGCACATTTCGGGTCACTCTTCATCTCCCAACTGAAGAACTGCTGCCAGAGGCCGACCGCCCAACCGCGCCCGAGCACACTATCACCTTGAAAGGGCCCCTAGCTGAGATGTGGGCCGACGCTCGGGCGCGCGTCGCGCTGATCCCCCTTCGAAATTTGGCCAATAGCCACATGCAGGAGGCCACGGGGGTAAGCTAATTTTCTTCAAAGTTTTGCATGCATTTTTTTCGATCGACGATTAACTACTTCTCCTTTTTCATCAGAGATGGGTGGAGGAGATAGAAGTCTCCAACCGCCTGGCTATGGTGGACGAGGAGTTAAGGCAACTGAAGGTGGCAGGCGGTCTGTCCGGCTCTCAAGGCCCTTCATAAGCCGGGCTGCAAAAGGAGCTGAAGAAAGCTCAAGCTTTGTTGGCGGCCGAGCAAAAGAAGACAGCCGACCAGGCTCATCATTTGGCCGAGCTCGAGCGAGTGAAGAAATCTCTGGATCACAAGATAAACTTGGCGACCGAGCGGAAGAGCACGACTATCTCCAACCTGGAGAAGAAGAATGTGGAAGCTTGGGGCCTGGAGCAGAAAGTAAATGAGCTGATGGACTAGCTTGATGGGGAGAAGGCAGGCCGCTTGGCTGATGCAGTCAAGCATATAGACGAGCTGAAAACTCTGCAAGAGTCCCTCGCCACGTCTCAATTGGCCTTCAAAGAATACCAAGAGGCCGAGCCGAGCCGGGTCGCTGCTCTGAGACAAAATTACATCCGCTCACCTGAATTTTCGGAAAAAGTTTGCGAGCGGATGTATACTGCCTTCGACCTTGCCATGGCCGCCACCACCACCTACTTGAAGTCCAAGGGGCAACTTCCCGAGTCCCTCGTCATCCCGGCTGCAGATCAAGTGGCGCTTCTGGAAAACATCTCTAAGGACCTTTACGATTATATTGAGTAGGAGATTAAATGTAATCTAGCCGCTCGGCTACAAGCTATCCTCTTTTTTGTACTTTGGCTACTCGGCCTTATTTGCTTTAATATAATCTCCTTTTGCTTGTTGTTCCCTTGATATGATATCTTGAATAGAAGTCTACCTGTGTGCTGTCCGCTCGCCTTATTAAATACTGTTTTAGGGATTTTACGAAGTATTTCGTATAGCTGGTCCGCTCGGCTAAACATGTCCTTTGGATACTTATTTGCAAATCTTTTTTATTGCCTTTTACGCTCGGAGGGTTTATAGACGCCGGCTCGTCTCTCGATTTTTAACGTCGGAGCTCGACGGTCTTCCGCTCGGAGGGTTTATAGACGCCGGCTCGTCTCTCGATTTTTAACGTCGGAGCTCGACGGTCCTCCGCTCGGAGGGTTTATAGACGCCGGCTCGTCTCTCGATTTTTAACGTCGGAGCTCGACGGTCTTCCGCTCGGAGGGATTATAGACGTCGGCTCGTCTCTCGATTTTTAATGTCGGAGCTCGACGGTCCTCCGCTCGGAGGGTTTATAGACGCCGGCTCGTCTCTCGATTTTTAACGTCGGAGCTCGACGGTCCTCCGCTCGGAGGGTTTATAGACGCCGGCTCGTCTCTCGATTTTTAACGTCGGAGCTCGACGGTCTTCCGCTCGGAGGGTTTATAGACGCCGGCTCGTCTCTCGATTTTTAACGTCGGGGCTCGACGGTCTTCCGCTCGGAGGGTTTATAGACGCCGGCTCGTCTCTCGATTTTTAACGTCGGAGCTCGACGGTCTTCCGCTCGGAGGGTTTATAGACGCCGGCTCGTCTCTCGATTTTTAACGTCGGAGCTCGACGGTCTTCCGCTCGGAGGGTTTATAGACGCCGGCTAGTCTCTCGATTTTTAACGTTGGAGCTCGACGGTCTTCCTCTCGGAGGGTTTATAGACGCCGGCTCGTCTCTCGATTTTTAACGTCGGAGCTCGACGGCCTTCCGCTTGGAGGGCTTTGCCTTTTCTGCTGTCTCGTCTTGGTACTTCATCTGAAGAAGATCCTCGATCACGATTAACTACTGCGGCTTCAGGAGTGCGGAATAGGGCCCGATGGAATGGAGCTGTGGCCGGCGGTGCTTCCACTCGGCCACCTGATGCTGATGTTGCTTGCTGCTCAATCCGCTCGGCTTGCGCCTTTTATTTTTGTTCTACAAGCTTAGCGGCTCTTGTCTCGATCAAAGCGTCGAGCTCCTCTGTGGAGAGCATCACCGAGTGCGGTCGTCCAGCCTCGTCCATTGCTTCCGATCGGATTCAGGAGCGTTCCCACAGACGGTGCCAAATTGATCCTGTCCGAAAGCTGAATCAACGGACGCTGGGCACGTGGCGCTCTCCGCCGGCTGACGTGGATCTTCGACCGGTCGCACGAACCTCCGGTGAACCTGCAAGGAAGTCGGGCCGGGAAGGGGTTCCCGGCGACGACCCTCCGACGCTCAAGTCAGGTAAAGCTCGACAACAAAGAAGTGACTCCAAGAATCGTAGAATGTGTACCTCCGGTGAAGTGCAAGGCCCCTTATATAGAGCTGGGAAGGAGCTCATGCACACATGTCGAGGCGAATATGTGTCCCCAGCCCATACCTAGGTAGGGGCTTGTCAGAAGGCTTACCTGACACCATACTGCCACAGTCCAAGCATGTCTTCGATGGGACAGCAGAACCCCTTGTCGCCAGATTTGGAGTATGGCCTAGTCATAGAGCACGACAGCTGTTAGAAGATGTTCCTTTTCCTTCTCTCCTTACTATATGTCGGGGTGTCCGGCCGGCCGGCACTCACCTCACGTCCGACCATCCATATGCACTGGTATGCTTAGGAGATCCTCAGTAATGTGCTCTGTGGGGACTGTTCGCAGTATGCTACCTTATGTCTTCGGCCGAGCGTGCCATCCGCTCGGCCTTATGATCTTGTTCAGCGAGCGTCGGAACCCCGACTCCCGCCGGGGCGCCTTTTACCATCAGTTGGACACCGGTCGGCCGACCGGGCGGTCGGCTAACACTTCTCCGGTCGGCCTATTGATCCAACCTTTTCTCGGGTGTCCGGTCGGTTCATCCTTCTCCTATCGACCACCTGGCCCTTTGACTTCCACGTGGCGTTGACTTCCCAGAACGGGGGTCCCCTGTTCTTACCGCCGGATCACACATGTCGAGAATGATTTAGGAATTCCTTGGTGGCACCTTAGCAACTTTTCTATGGCGGCCCCACATACTCTGAAAGGGGATAAATCATGAGGCTTATTCAACCTTAGTGAGCGACCTTACTAGACATGGTGCACGAGATAACTTAAAATAATATTTGCACATGCCGGGAATCAAACCATGTCTCTCTGGGGGCAAACCCTATCGAGTACTAACTTGGTTACACTCGTGAGGGCAACAAAATGGCATTCCCTGGTGGCAAGCCCTACCTAAGTACCAACTCGATATTCCTTGATGGGAAAAGTTAAGTCATCACCGTAGCAACCCTTCTAGGGCAGCCCCACACACTTTGGAAGGAGGTAAATTACGGGAGTTTATTAAGTCTTAGCCGAGCAGTCTTTCTAGACAAGGGGCACAAGAAAACCCAAAATAATATTTGCACCCGCTCGGAACCGAACCATGCCTCATGAGGGGACTTCACCCAGCAATAGTAGTGTATGCAGAGGGTGAGGTAACACACGGGGCTTCCTCATTCGTTAGGAATTGACTCCAAACTTATATGTGATGATATCATTGCATGAACTATTTACATCGGCCCATGGGGACAACCAAGGATCAATTATCAATGAGTACAACATATCTCGTTGGGTATCTGACCTCCTCAATATAAATGGTTATTGCCTAGGGCAAAATGCCCCCTGTGATTTATTTACCTGTATTTTATTGTGGGACTGATGATACTAGACCGCTTGAGCTAAACGATATCATTTTTACTCCAACCAACTCAGTATTCCTTTTGTTGTAGCCAAAGGTGATTATGTTTACCCCAAACACCACTTATAGCTCGTCCTCATGTTATGTGAAAGGAGATAAATCACAAGGTCAGCTTATAGTTGATCGCTAAGTAGCTAGGGGTGAAAGGAATTTTTTTCCTGAGGACATGCGCTCGTCAGAAATTGATCCCCGCCCCATTGTAGCAAATTTATCACCCTATAGCCAACAGGACACTCTCGTGGGGACAACTAACTCGGTATTCCTTTTGTAGCAAAAGGTGATTATGCTCACCTCATGCGCTCCTCACAGTCCATCCCCAGGTTATATTAAAGGAGATAAATCACGGAATCAATTTATAATTGATGGCAAAATGGTTAAGAGGTGGAAGGAGTTTTTCCCTGAGGGTATGCATAATCAATTTGATATTCCTATTAATTCCTGTCCTATTATAGTAAATTTGCCATCCTCATCCCTAGGTCATGTGAAGATAATTAATTCACAGGATCAACTTCTTGCCGGCCACTAAATGATTAAGAATGGATTTTTTTTTCTTTGAAGATAGTTAACTCAATTGATGATGTGTATACGCCTATAAAGTATTGAAACCTGACCGTTAAGGTGGGACGTTTTTGTTTGACTCAAATGGACGGCAGTCCGGTTCTGTAACGGCATGTAGGAAGCACGCGCGTGAATCGCACGGCCTTCCAGCTCGACGAACCCAGCGAACCAACCCGATTCATCTCAAGCTATATAAGAGACTGAAAACCCTCTTCAAAACCCTAATACCGCCCCGGGTGAGGGTGTATACTCCTCCGCCCTCGATCCAGCTTCCCATCCCTCTCCCTCACCTTCATTTACGGTAAGTGATTTAACCTTGCTAGCTATCTGAATTCTAGTACTGTGTTTTTCGCTTCGTGTTCGCCTTCTTTTTTTCTTTTTTGGTTTGGAATCTGCGTTGCTCTCAAATCGGGTTGCTCCAGATGTTTTAGTCGGTCTGCCTGCGTGCAAGTATGGATTTTTGATTATGCATTTACGTAGGTGATTGAGCTTGTCTCATAACCATAAGTAAATAAAAGTTGAGTTTTGAGTTGCTGCTGTTTGTTGTTTTCTTAATAAGCAATCTTTATCAGACATTTTTTTTTGCCACTCTATCCGTTGTTACTGCTGAAAAAACCTGGTGGTACATTTCACAATTCTACAACTTATCAGCTATGCTTGGCGAGATGAATTTTCTTTGTCTTTTATCTTACCAAGTTCTTTATTTTTCAGCTTTTACTGAATTACCTTAGGCATCAGAAATGGGCGAGTCAAGCAAGCAAACTAATGTTCAGGTAATGTTAAACTTTTTAATACCGAAGTATAGGAGGAAGTATAATATTAGGTGATGATTGTTTCCATGCAGGTCGCACCTGCTGTTTCAGCATTATCAGGAAACCCTGGTAAAAACATGCTAGAATATCTTATTCATTTGGGTTTCAAAGTTCTTTCATTATTTTTTATTTTAAATTTGGTTTATTATTTCATTCTCCAGGCAAGAGGGGTGCTGAAAAGGTTTTAGATAAAATTGTGATAGCCAAGAAGCAGAAGAAAGAAATTGAGGTGGTTTTTGTGTAGCTACATTGGCTTATATTATCATTTGGACCTCAAAAATACCAACATGCGATAACAATGAACTGAACCCATTTTGTATTTAATACTTGACACCCTATACTCTTAAACATAGAGTTTCTTCCCAAATACATGCCATGTTTAAAATTTTAGTATGATATAGCTGATTTGTCTTTTATATCATTGCTATTTTTTTTCTTTCAATTTATTCATCAGTGTAGTGTCCTTCATCAATGAAATCTACCTTATTCTTCATGCGAGATAGAGCGAGAGATGTATTAGTAATGGAAAATGTGGTTCTTGGTTGAGAAATTAAATTTGTACAATTTAAAAGTTAAAAATAAATTCAGTAATCAAATAAAATTTATATGGTGGACCTTGGTATCAAGAAGATTCCAGAGTTAGGAAAGAGGGCTTACTTTATCACTGAACATAGAAACAACTGATATATCATGAAATTGCTCTGATACCAATTGATGCAACATCAAAATCAAACACTTAAATTACATCGAAGAATGTGATGAAATGAAGGGGAGCCTTGGCACAACGGTAAAGTTGTTACTTTGTGACCAAAGGATCACGGGTTCGAATCCTGGAAACAACCTTATGTTTTTTTGCAAGGGTAAGACTGTGTAATGGATCCTTCCCCGGGATCCCGCATGGTGGGAGCTTCGTGCACCGGGCAACCCTTTTTAATGTGATGAAATGAAGGAAAACTATTTGCACAAAAAACAAAAGAACCTCACAGTGAGATTTAAATTGACATATTTTATTTATTAAAGAAGATTTTGTATAAAAACGGTAACATTTTATAAAACTATGTTCCAAGCAAATTAGAAAAGATGTAGTGATAATATCAAAATAACTTAGCTCATTAAACTCCCACCATTATAAAAGCCTCAACTACGACATCAAATGATACCCACCCTTGAAATACAAATAATTACTAGAATAAATTAGAGTTCAAAATTCTAATATAAATTCTAATCAATGCTTCTTCTTTGTTTACATTGTTAGAGTTTTAATAAAACAATTACTAGTTTCTGAACTTTTTTAAGAATCTTTTTATTTGATTTTTTTTAAAATTTAAATAGCCTAGTGGGCTTGTACCTAGGTTAGCCTGGGTACGATACAAACACGCTTGTACATGGGCCAATTAGGCCTGGGCGGATCTAGTAGGCCCGTTTTGCAACCTCTAGATTCAACTTGTAGGCAGTTATGATAGATGCACTTAATTTTGGTAGATATTTGTACCCAACAAATTTTTAATTTGGTTAAACAACACTGGAAGCTATTTTGACCCATATAAGATGTCTTCCATTTGAGCAAGCATGATATGCCAACAACAAACATGTTGGAATCACAAGAAAATTGACAAAGTCTTCAGGAGCATTATTGTATTATAGGTTTAGAACTCATTACGTGTTGAAATGAAAATAAATTTGAGTGGAAAGACATATTCCACTATACTCTAAGAGACTATTATCTAACAAATGTATTAAACCATAACAATCATCCTTAAGTGAGTTGAATTCAAAGAGAACATCCAAAGCCTCTAACTCATAATCAAAGATCTTTTGAAATAAAGTAGGCTGAGACTCGAACAAAAAAAATCTTGATAGCTTGACTTTGGGAGACCCCTAGGAAAGTCTTTAAACTCTAGGAGATCCTAGGAAGTCTTTAAATGACATTTTAGAAGAGTCCTCTAACAATACCATAATACCTTATATGAGTTCCTTGATGATGCAACCTTTGAAGGATCTCATATTGGAAGAATCATATATTGGATTGCTCCCTTTAAAGAATAATCTCTCACAAATCATAACTCATCTATGTTATCCAGGAAAAGAGGAAACTGAACAAAACAAACATCATAGTCTTGGAATGCAAAGCATTAGTGTTATTATAGTTTATAACTTTATGATTCATCAATCTACTAACTTTGATTGCCTTTTCTATCACTTGCCACCAAACTGAGATTTATATTATAAATTACTTAATGATGTGGTAAATTCTCATCTTGAATTTACTACTTTAAATTATTCCATATTAACATTCAGTTCAATTGCATTGTGGGAAAAATTGATTATAATGCTTGTTTGTCTCAACATTTAAAATGCCAAGTTGTGTCGGTTGGCAGGGGTGGAATTCACTGGTTCACTCGTCGACTGACACTAGAACGAGCATTGGGCGAAGCCGCAAGGTCTTGTATGAGGCCGCTGACAGGCCTGATAGCGGCTATGGGGCCTCGCAACCTTGCGGAGGCCACTGCGAGGTCTTGTATGAGGCCGCTGAGAGGCTTGATAGCCGCTATGGGGCCTCGCAACCTCGTGGAGGCCCCTGCGAGGTCTTGCCACCTCGCAAAGATCGCTGCAAGAGGCCTCATGTGAAGCGGCCGCAAGGTCTCGCTGCCTCATGGAGGACTTGGCGAGGCCCTAAACCCATGTCCTTCTCTCCCTCTTTTCTCGTTTCCTATGCGTTGCACTTTGCCTTTCTAATTCTCCATTGAAAGAACCCCTGTCCTTATCCTCTCTCCCTTCTCTCAATCCTTTTTTCTCCCCTAATCGATAGTTGTAATCAATAAAATCACGTCAATGACAAATTAAAAAATGTATGAATTTTCTTCTTAGAAACTTAGTTGTGGTCTTTGAATTTTCTTTACAGGCAACCATACTTAGATATTATTATATTTGACATATTAACTTTTTCCATATAAAATGTTATTGCTCAAAGCACCTATTAAAAGAATTCTGCATCTATCACTAGATGGCTGCCCAAGATGATATCAAGGCTCCACAGGAGGTCCCATCAAAAGGGGAACCAGAAACTAACAGTTCAGATGACGAATTTTCATCTGATTCGGAAGAAGAGGTGTGTAAAGTGTTATCTGCCTTTGGATTTTTTAATGTAATATGTAATTGATTTAACACTGTAAAGTTATCTCATGCTATTAATTTCTTGTTTGCGAACTGAAGGAAGTATCCTTCAATGTATGTCCCTGTATTTTATCAATCATTGCTAATGTGACTTCATTAGTAGCAATTGGCATCTATAATTTAAATTAACCAAAATCAGCAACACTTTTCCTTTTTTTCCCTTTATAAGTTGGAAAATTACTTTGTTATTCAGAAATCAAAATTTCATATGCACTCAATAGGATTTTTTTTTTCATTTATGCCATGGATGATAGAAATTAACTACCATCAACAATGATTAATTATTATTTAAATGTAGGATAGTTTCAATGTATGTCCCTGTATTTTATCAATCATTGCTAATGTCACTTCATTAGTAGCAATTGGCATCTATAATTTAAATAAACCAAAATCAGCAACACTTTTCCGTTTTTTTTTCCCTTTATAAGTTGGAAAATTACTTTGTTATTCAGAAATCAAAATTTCATATGCACTCAATAGGATTTTTTTTTTTTCATTTATGCCATGGATGATAGAAATTATCTACCATCAACAATGATTAATTATTATTTAAATGTAGGATAGTTTCTAAACATCTAATATACACTTAATTTCCATGGACTCGTAGTTTATCTTGAATTTAGCTACTCTATCCAATCTTAGTTAACTTAGCATGTCTAATTATTCATTTTGTCAAATGCTATATTTTGTAGAATCAATCAATTTTTTACTTCTTCAAACATAACGCTGACAGTTTCACTTTTAGTCCCTCTCCCTCGTGTTCTCACTTAAACATAGTTGTTGACTTTGGTGCTATTTGGTGATCATTTTTGTATTGGTGCAGGAACCAGCTAAAACAGTCTCTGCTCCAGCTAAAAGTGATGCATTTGCCAGTAAGAATGGTTCTGTTGGTGCTGTAACCAAAAGAGGAGAAGAAAGTAGCAGTTCAGAAAGGGATTCTGATGAGGATAAAGTGAGTCCCCTATGGCGACATATTTTTTGAGTTATATGGTTACTTGTGCATGCAATTTTTCTTGGTTGGTAGAAGATCAAAATCTTTATGGGTAGTCATAGTGGGTTATCCCAAGATATTGTCAAGCGACTCATGCCCAATACACCCCAAGTACTCACTACACGGCAATGTCAAATGTTGAATATTGTTAGGAGAGATCCAAATTCCTTATTAGAAGATTTCATCATGAAAAGGTTAACTATATATATGCTACCTTCTTAGTCCCCCTTTTACCGCACTGACTTCTGTTTGCTCTGAAAAAGGAAAACATAAACCTAACTATTTCAACAATTTGTTGTTTAGGTCTCTAGAGGCAGTTGAGGACAAATTAGATAAATTCAAGATAAATAAGACGAGGATCTAGATGTATATCATAGAAGCATAATATTATACATCATAATTATGGTTGTAATCATGATTATAATCATTAATGCCCCCCTTGTAATCGATTTCAATCAATTTCCTGCTTTCTAGTTTGCCTTTGGATGTGGACTGATTCATGATTCACATGAGATACTCAATTCTTTCCTGTTGTGAGAAATAAGGGTAGATAAGTCTTTTTATCTTTTGTAAATAAGTTGATGCTGCTTAGGGTTGTGTGGTTATATAAACGATGTATTTCTCCTGAAATATGAATGAATTAAAAATCTCTTTATTACAACATGGTATCAGAGCAAAGTTTCTGATCCCTAACCCTAACCGCCGCCGCTGGCGCATCTTCTCCCTCTCTGCTCGCGCACGCTGCGCCCTCTCTTTTCGCGCACGCCGCGGACGCCATATCAGCTCGCGCACGCTCTCTCTTCTCGCGCACGCCGCGGACGCCGTCTCTGCTCGCGCACGCCGCGGACGCCGTCTCTGCTCGCACACGCCGCAGACGCCTCCCGTCCACCCAACGCCGCGGACGCTGCCATCGGCCAGAGCCACCAGCAGTAGCCTCCAGTAGTGTCGGACAGAAAGCACAAGAAGCCTCCTGCACTTCCCTTTCCTCTTTCCTTGTCGCTCTTGGCTGCTGCTGCTTCCTATCTACCGTGTTAGGGCTCGATCAACAGCAACTTTCCCTTTCCTCTTCTCTTCAGCCTAGTCTGCTGCCGCCGCCCTTCCAGGAAAAGAAACATATTTTTTTTGTGTGATCTTAATGGCTGACAACACTAGCGAATCCTCTGGGATTTCTGTGAACCCTATGTCTTCTTCAGGACAGGTACAACCAGTTTTTACAATGACAGGCACTGGAGGATCCGGTCTTCAGATCGTATCAGAAAAATTGTCTGAAACAAATTATGCATCATGGGCAGTTGTTGTTGAACTTTATGTCGAAGGCCATGATAAACTTGATATTTTTCATGGCACTAAAGTAAAACCAGATGAGAAGGATCCTAGCTTTCGCACTTGGCGGCGTGACAATATTCAATTAATGACTTGGATGCTTAACTCTGTTAATTCTGGCATCAAACAAGTCATTCTTCATAACAGAACAGCGTACGACATGTGGAAGACACTAGAGCAGATGTATGGACGTCGACATGATATGC
Source organism: Zingiber officinale (assembly GCF_018446385.1). Taxonomy (NCBI): domain Eukaryota; kingdom Viridiplantae; phylum Streptophyta; class Magnoliopsida; order Zingiberales; family Zingiberaceae; genus Zingiber; species Zingiber officinale. The sequence goes on from NC_056001.1 coordinate 94,486,948, forward strand.
TGCGTACCTATCAGATCAGCAGTCAAATTTTCAAACTTGAACAAGGTTCTATGTCCGTCACCAATTATTTTGCTACTCTGAAGGGGTTGTGGGATGAGTTTGACTACTACCGGATGGAAAATTGGAGTTCCACGGATGATCATCAGAGATATTTAAAGCTTCTGGAAAAAGACAGAATTATTAAATTTTTAGACGGCCTTACTGCAGAGTTCGAAAATTTAAAAGGGCAAATCCTTGGTCTTGATCCTACTCCCTCTCTAGAACAGGTTTACTACAAAATTCTAAGTGAAGAAGGTAGAAAAAGGACCATGAACAACAAGGGGATTTCCGCTGTAGGCCCTTCGATCGGGGAGACCTCTGTCTTTATTGGTTCTGCAAACAAGTTCCGACCTGGGGGAACTAAAAGGCAAGGGGACAGATTTTGTCGGCACTGCAAGAGGACTAATCATGATTCAGATTTCTGTTGGGAAAAATATCCAGAAAAGAAACCTGAAAAATTTAAGCACAACGCTAAGAAGGCTCCTAATAGTAGTAATATTGCTGTCCAAAAGATAGAAAATAAAGAGACTATTGGTTCCTCTGTGCCTTCTACCACTGGGCTGTCTTCTACTGATATTGTTAATCTCCAGCATCTTCTCTCTCGGCTTCAGGCTTCATCTTCGGCCTCTACTCCTGCAGACTCTACTCCCTCTCAGGCGCACACAGGTATTCGTGGTCTGGGATTAAGTGTTACTGGTCCCAGCTCTTACAGCCCCTGGGTCATTGATTCAGGAGCTACGGATCACATGACAAATGCCGCTAACTCCTTTATTTCTTACTCTTTATCCTCTGGGCAGGAGAAAGTGATCATTGCAGATGGAACCAAAGCCACTGTTGCTGGTAAAGGTTCCATAAAACTTACAGATCATTTTTTCCTATCCTCTGCACTTCATGTTCCTTCCGTCTCTATTAATTTACTTTCTGTTAGTAGCATTACTAAACAACTACACTGCTCCGTAACCTTTTTTCCTGATCATTGTGTCTTCCAGGATCTCGAGACCAAGCAGACGATTGGGACTGGCCGTGAAGTAGGGGGTCTCTATTATTATCAGCTTGAAACAACATCTGCTCTGAAATCTGCGGCCAAGTGTTTAGAAACTAAGCATCAAGAAATTCTTTTGTGGCATTCTCGGTTGGGACATTTGTCTTTTCAGTCTTTGAAAATTTTATTTCATAGTCTTTTCTCTTCTGTTTCTCTTCAGTCATTTCAATGTGAAATCTGTCAGTTGTCCAAACATTGTAGAACACATTTTTCTGAGTCTTTAAAGAAGAGTTTATCTCCATTTGATCTTGTTCATTCGGATGTGTGGGGGCTCTCTCCTGTGACTTCTTTGGATGGCTATCGATATTTTCTCTCCTTTATTGATGACTACACCCGCTGTACATGGCTTTATTTGATGAAAACCAGGGACGAAGTTCCTCGTCTTATTCAAAATTTTTGTAGAATGGTTGAAACCCAATTTAACTCAAAGGTGAAGATTCTTCGTTCTGACAATGCCCGTGAGTACTTTGCCCAGTCTCTAAATACTTTTCTTGAGGATTTGGGAATTCTTCATGAGTCATCCTGTCCCTACACACCACAACAAAATGGAGTGGCCGAGAGAAAGAATCGTCATATTCTTGAAACAGCCCGTGCACTTTTATTTCAACGTCACTTACCCAAATATTTCTGGGCTGATGCTGTTCTTGCAGCCGCTTATCTCATCAATCGATTGCCATCTAAAGGTCTCGGGAACCGGTGTCCTCTCACTATTCTTCATCCTGGTGTAGAGTTGTTCTCCCTTACACCTCGGGTTTTTGGTTCTCTTTGTTTTATTCATGTTCTTGGTCCCAAGTCCTCTAAACTTGATCCTCGTTCTATACGAGGAGTTTTTATAGGATATTCTACTTGCAAGTGCTTTGATCCTATTAATAGGACGAGATATATTTTGAAGGATGTTACTTTTTGAGTCTGAGTCCTATTATTCTCCTCCGTCTCATCCTCGGGGGGAGAATATTACCTCTTCCTTTGTACCTCAAGTGGTTCCTCAAGTGATTTCTTCTCCTATTCCACTGGATGTCATAGAAAATAGAAAAGATGCCCCATCACTGGGAAAAGATGCTCCGTCACTGGGAGCACAGTCTTCACCAGATATTATTACTTACAAACAACAAAGACACAAGCAAGAACCTACTATTGATCGGCTAGTTGAATCGGATGCTCTGGCTCCTGATCCTGTGAAGCAGTTATCCTCATCAGTTGAGTCAACCGCACCTCTAAATATGAATGAGCTGAACCTTCCGATTGCTGTTAGAAAAGGTGTCAGGTCATGTACTCAACATCCTATCTCCAACCATGTTTCATATTCTCGTTTGTCTCCTTCATATCATGCATTTGTTTCACAGTTATCAAATCATGCTATACCTTCTTCCTATTATGAGGCTGTAAGGGATTCAAGGTGGCAGGAAGCAATGAACGACGAAATGGAGGCTCTTAACAGAAATGGTACTTGGGAATTAGTTGATCCCCCGAAGGGGAAGAACTTGGTTGGTTCTAAATGGGTCTATGCTATCAAGTATAACTCAGAGGGTGAAGTGATTAGATATAAAGCCAGACTTGTTGCCAAGGGATTTACCCAAACATATGGGGTAGATTACTTAGAAACTTTCGCACCAGTTGCAAAGCTGAACTCTGTCAGGGTAATTCTTTCTCTTGCTGCTCAATATGATTGGCCTCTATTTCAGTTAGATGTCAAAAACGCCTTCTTGAATGGTGACCTTTGTGAAGAAGTATACATGTTGCCACCTCCTGGAATTGAAACAAAAGGAAATGTTTGCAAGCTAAGAAAAGCTTTGTATGGGCTTAAACAATCTCCCAGAGCATGGTTTGATAGGTTTTGCAAAGTCATGATTTTGTTTGACTTTAAACAAGGGAATGCTGATCATACACTCTTTATAAAAAGGAAAGGGGACAGCACTACCATTCTTTTGGTTTATGTTGATGATATGATAGTTACAGGTGATGATGAGGTAGAAATCCAGACTCTTAAGTCCAAGTTAACGTCAGAATTTGAAATTAAAGATCTTGGGTCATTGAAGTACTTCTTGGGCATTGAAGTTACTCGATCAAAAAAAAGGATCTATGTGTGTCAGAGAAAATATGTGTTGGATTTACTCAAGGAGACAGGGAAGCTGGGTTCTCGGCCAGCGTCTACTCCTATAGAAGTAAATCATGATCTTACTAGTTCTAGTGGGGAAGATCTTACAAGTCTGGAAAAGGGAACGTATCAAAGGCTGGTTGGAAAATTACTCTATTTATCTATGACTAGACCTGACATCACCTATGCTGTTAGTGTGGTAAGTCAGTACATGCATGCTCCTAAGACTATCCACATGAAGGCCATTGACAGGATTTTAAGGTACTTGAAATCATGTCCTGGAAAAGGCTTGCTGTTTAAAGGAGGTGGTGATCTGAAGGTGGAATGCTATTCTGATGCAGACTGGGCTGGTTCTCGAGATGATAGAAGGTCCACTTCTGGCTATTGCACTTTTTTGGGAGGAAACTTGGTAACTTGGAGGAGTAAGAAACAAAATGTTTGTGCACGGTCCAGTGCTGAAGCAGAATATCGAGCCATGGCACATGGTCTTGCAGAGATGTTGTGGTTGAGTTTTCTGTTGACAGACATAGGATTAAAGGTTGAATTACCTCTCAAGCTGTATTGCGACAACAAGGCAGCAATCAATATTGCAAATAATCCAGTACAGCATGACCGAACTAAACACATTGAGATTGATCGTCACTTTATTCGGGAGAGACTTGATTCTGGAGAGCTATGTCTGCCTTATGTTAAGTCTGAGGACCAACTTGCTGATATGTTTACAAAAGCTATACCCCAAGCTGTGTTCGACTCTTCTCTTAGCAAGTTAAACATGTTTGATATATATGTTCAACTTGAGGGGGAGTGTTGTGAGAAACAAGGGTAGATAAGTCTTTTTATCTTTTGTAAATAAGTTGATGCTGCTTAGGGTTGTGTGGTTATATAAACGATGTATTTCTCCTGAAATATGAATGAATTAAAAATCTCTTTATTACAACATTTCCTATTAGAAGATTGCTCATGGTGAAGAGGCAGAAGCGTTAGCAGTTTATGCATTAGATAATTTTTTTCTGTCATACTTGTATACAGTTAAAGGAGCTTAAAAGGGAACTATCATGAATGGAGGTAGAGCAATAATTGGTGAATCAAAGAGAGAGCAAATATGATTGCACCAGTGGTGCTAGCAACATATGAGCTTGAGCCTCCTCTAATATTGGTCTACTCATAGACCATAGTTGTCAAAAACGTGAGGTGCAAAAAAGCGCTCAAGGGTCTTGGGGCTTAAAACACAAAGCAAAGTGCACACTTTATATAAAAAAATGTAATAAACAAAAGGATTATTATATCTATTAAAAGTCTTTGAAAATTCAAATGACGATTAACAAAATATTCTTTCATGAAGTTATAGATTACTCAAAAAACTAAAAATAAATCAAAAGTCTTTGAAAATGTGATAGATGAAATATCAAATATTAAAATAATCATCTTCTTCATCTTCATTATCCAAATCTACGTCATCAGCTCCTTCGCATGATATGTATCCTCCATCAGTATCTTCAGTTTCATTATCAAAGTTAATCTCTTCTTTATTTACAATATTAGTTTGAATTGAAGATTGCTTTCTTTTTGCCGAAGCAAATAATGACGCTCCTTTTGAAGTAGACACATTTCTAGATCGAAAGTCATACACATTTTCACTAACCCTAGATGCTTGTGCTACATCACTCAAACACAAATCTTCACCTTTATAGACAAAATCATTATCATTGTCTTTATTATTGTCATCCAATTTTCCAACAACTATTTATTACTATTATCTATCTCTGACAAAGTAATAAGATCAATCTTATTTTGCATGTCATATCTTCGCCTTAAAGTTCTGTTGTACTTGATATATACCAAATCATTCAATTGTTGTTGAGACAACCTATTTATTTTCTTAGACCAAAAAATTAAAATGTTTGAAGAAGACACATTTCGAGATCGAAAGCCATACACACTTTCACCAACCCCAGATGCTTGTGCTACGTCACTCTAACGTAAATCTTCACCTTTATAGACAAAATCATTATCATTGTCTTTATCGATGTCATCCAATTTTCCAACAACCATTCATTACTATTATCTATCTCTGACAAAGTAATAAGATCAATCTTGTTTCGCATGTCATATGTTCACCTCAAAGTTCTGTTGTACTTGATATATACCAAATCATTCAATCGTTGTTGAGACAACCTATTTATTTTCTTAGACCAAAAAATTAAAAGGTAAAAAGTTAAGTCCATAATATAAATTTTTTGTATTAAAAAACTCCAACTTATATGTTCAAAAACACTCCAATTACGTTTACAGCCTGAAGAAGAGCATGTGAGTTTCAAAATCTTCATTGCAAATGTTTTTAATTCAAGTGTTGATGCAAAACACAAAAACATATAAGATTAACTTTATTACCATCTAATATTGATATTGCACAATAAATTATTTACGGATTTACCTACTAATTTTGACATTCTTTGTCCGATAGCCATTGGCAAACCAAATAGTCTAAATTTCTTGTATTTTTCTAATTGATTCGTGATCTTATCCTATAAATCCTCACCTCTCACTAATCTAGATATGCACTTATACAAACCCTCCACTTCTATATCATTTTCTATGTCAGGGGATTCAAGAAATATCTGATTGCGCGCAAAGGTTAATGGAGTTGAACGCTCCATTTTTTGTTAATAAATTCGAAAACGCTACTATATTTCTCTTCATTATTGTTAAATGACGCAACGATAGCTTCTTTGGCTCCGTCCATTGACTCATAAATATAACCCATAGGGGACCTTTTTGTCATCATCTACTAACCGCAATACTTTCACTAATGGGTCGCTAACTTTTAATAAATTATATTTTTTTTTCAAAAAGAAGACATCAATATTACTTCTGCTACATGCTTTCCGCCTCTTTAGAAAATCAACTATTTGCCCACTTTTCAAATGTAAACATCTTTTTGAGATTTGCTTGTTCTATATGAAACCGTTTAAAGTCAAAATAGCGGTTGCTAAACATGTCTCTTCGGTTCTTACCATGTTTCTCTGTCCATTAAACTCTCTCATCATGCTCAATATTTGTTGTCTGTTCTAAATATAATCATTCATCATCAATGTCCGTTCATGTAATTTTCTAAGATGAGGAGTTTTGAATATATTATCAAGCAATAAATCTGAACAATGAGTTTGCACAAGTGTCTAATACAAGTGTGGAAATTGATTTTTCAAAAGACGATCTAAAAAAATAAAGTAAATTTAGTTAAAAAAAATTGAAAATATGATCCAATTCTTAATTGAAAGTAACATAAATTTAAGATATTACTTGCACTGACATTGCAGCTTGCATTATTTGTTACAACCTGAATCACATTCTTTTTTCCAATGTGATACATTAATTTAGAAAGTAATTCAAACATCTTGTCAGCTGTGTGAAGCATCAATTGATTCAGCAAATATGCTTCCTTTAGGACCCATTTATCAAAAAATTTATGAGTTCTACCCTTTTTATCCGTCCACCCATCTGCCATGATTGTGCACCCAAACTTCACATGATTTTCTTCGTGGGATTTGAGAAGTGAGTTTGTATTTGCCAACTCCTTCAAATACTTAACCCTCACTTCATGATGTAATGGAGGTTTCATCCCCGATCCAAATTGTCCAATAGCTTCAATACAAGACTCAAAAGAATCATATTTAACAACATTGAAAGGAATTCTAGCATTATACATCTATCTAGCAAATTTCTCGCCCTCAATATTTCTTAACTTCTTTTTATTTTAATCAAATTGTCCTTTATTTTTTATATGTCTTTTGGTCAATTGCATTGACATCTTTTATAAAATAAAGTTTAATATGTCCAATTTTTTACACCTTTTACCTTGTACCGTAGGATGGATGCTTGGATTAAATATTGACCGTTTTCCTTTCATTTTGTTTGAAGTTCATTTTCATGTTTTTCCAAATCTTCAATATTATTAGAATGAGAAATATCATTAATTTAATTCTTCAAATTACTCTTCTTTTTATTGCATGAACTCTCTAATTTTTTCTTTAACATGCTCGGGATATTTCAGACAAGCTTTCATATTTCTATTACAACCAACTGAATGTAGCTCGTGTCAATAAATTCCGCTATTTGTTATTTTACTAAAAAAAATACAACTGACAATATTTGGATTTTTAGGATTTAAACATGTTGCATAATTCCAAGCAATATCCTTCATATTAATGAAATTATTGTATTTGATATGATTAAGACTTAAGACTGCTGAAATCAATAATAATCAATCAATAAAAAAAACATATAAAATAGTAAAAAAAAATTATCACAATATAAATTTGATTTATATGAACTAATAAAATTTATTATTATTTTTTTAATTTTAAATATATTTTTTATATATTTTATTGGGATAATTTAATTGGATTTTATGAAAGCCTATCCGAACTATCCCATTTAAGTTAGTTGATTGAATTAATCAAATAGACTTAAGTTTTTCGATCGTCCACAGTCCCATAGTAACAGCGGGTATCATGACGCTTCTGGTGGAGCTGGATGTGTCCTGCAACCCCTCCAGGACATCGGAAAAATGTAAAAGAGTAAAAAAAAATTAACAAAAGATGATTCTTACCAATGATCGAGAGGTAGGCGTTTTCAGCGGTGACAGGCAGACCAATTGACTTAATGATCAATTTAAAGAGGGTTTTGGGCTTTAGACTAAAAAAAATGTAAAGTTTTTGCGCTTTGCGCAAAAGTGAACACTTGTGCTTTTGCGCGAAGCGCGTGCTATAGAGACCTCGTGTGCTTCCAAGGTCTCTGAAGTGCAAGGCTTGTGCTCATTGCGCTTCGTGCTTAAGCGAGCGAAGCGCTCGCTTTTAACAACTATGCCCTAGGCCACTCCATATTGAATTTGTGATCTTTATTCTTGATGAAATCCTCCAACTCTGGAGAAAAGACAATCTTTGCCCTATAGTTTGCGTTGGTTGAAAGAGCTCTCACTGCTGTCAACATGGTCAATATGTCAATGGGTCATGTTTAAACATGGCATAACAAATTCCCAGGACAGTAAGAGTTTAGTCATGCTCGATACAAATCAATGCCTACCCAAGCTTGCCAGTTCCTTTGGTCTAAAAATTTATGAAAAGCATAAAAAATGTTAAATTCATGAAATATACAAAATATATTATATTTTAAAGAATTAAATAATTTATAAGTTATATGATTTGTAAAGAAACATTATAACTTGTGAATTCAGGAATACACATTTTTCAAATGACAATTATATACAAAGTGGCAAGTATTATTTTAGCCTTGACGCTTTTGATCTTTGGAATCTGTGGTGAAGTGAAACTATAGGAAATGATTGGCTATTGATGTAGTTACCTTTGATCTCCTCAAAAGTGCTGGATAGACATTGTAGGAGTTAAGTCATGCACGATCCTAATGAATGCCTACCCAAGCTTAATGTTGGCCAAGGGATTGCCAATTCCTTTGGTCTAAAAATTTATGAAAAACATAAAAAATGTTAAATTCATAAAATATTTAAAATATATTATATTTTTAAAGAATTAAATAATTTATAAGTTATATGATTTTTAAAGAAATATAAATTATATACAAAGTGGCAGGTATTATTTTAGTCTTAGTGCTTTTGATATTCCGAATATGTGGTGAAGTGAAAGTATAGGAAATGATTGGCTGTTGATGTAGTTACCTTTGATCTCCTCAAAAGTGTTGGATCTTTACGCTTGAAAGACCTCGAAAGCGCACGAGGTCTCTGAAGCACATGCTTCACTGCGCTTTGCACAAAAGCACAAGCGCTTGCTTTTACGCGAAGCACATAAACTTTCTTTTTTTTAGTTTAAAGCCCTAAACCCTCTTTAAATTGAATATTAAGTCGATTGGTTTGCCTTTTGTCAGCCTCTTGATCATTGGCAAGAATCTTTTTTTTGTTAATTTTTTTTACTCTTGTATTTTTCCATCCGACGCCACTAGAAGGATCGCAAGACGCGCCCGGTGCCGCTAGAGGCATCATGATACCCACGGTTACTATGGGTATTGAACAATTGAAAATTTAAGTCTGCGATTTGATTAATTCAATCTAACTTCCAATTTAAATGGGATAGTTTGAATAAATTTTCATAAATCCTAATTAAATTATCCTAATAAAATATATATAAAATATATTTAAAATTTTAAAAATTCTAATAAATTTTATTAATTCATATAAATTAGATTTATATTATGATAATTTTTTTATTGTTTTGTATTTTTTATTTATTAATTGATTATTATTGATATCAATGGTCTAATCATGCCAAATATAATAATTCTGTTAACTCGAAAGGATATTTCTTGAAATTATGCAATATGTTTGGATTCGAAAACTCCAAATATTGTCAATTGTATATTTTGTGGTAAAATAATAAATGACGGAATTTATCGACACAAGCTAAATTTATTTTGGGGCAATAGAAATGTAAAAATTTGTCCGAAATACTCGGTGAAAGCATGTCCAAGCAGGTTAAAGAAGAAATTAGAGAGTTTATGCAAAAAAAAAAAAGAGAGTAATTTGAAGAATCAAATGGATGATATTTCTCATTCTGATGATATTGATAATTTGGAAGAATACGAAGATGATCTTCAAATTAAAGTGAAAGGGAAACGATCAATATCATATCCAAGCATCCATCTTATGATCCAAGGTAAAAAGTGTAAACAAACTGGACTTATTAATCTTTATTTTGTGAAAGATATCGATGCAATTGTCAAACAAAGACGTGCAAAAAAACAAAGGGCAATTTGATTAAAATAAAAGAAATTAAGAAATATTGCGGTTCAGAAATTTACTAGACGAATGTATAATGCTAGAATTCCTTTCAATGCTGTTGAATATGATTCTTTTGAGTTTTGTCTTGAAGCTATTGTGCAATTTGGATCGGGTTAAGTATTTGAAGGAGTTGCCAAATACGACCTTGCTTCTCAAATCTCACGAAGAAGATCATGCGAAGTTTGGGTGCATAATCATGACAGATGGGTGGACGGATAAAAATGGTAGGATTCATATATTTTTTTTGATAAATGGGCCTGGAAGCATATTTGTTGAATTAATTGATGCTTCAGGCTATTCTCACACAACTGACAAGATGTTTGAGTTATTTTCTATATTTATGTATCTTATTGAAGAAAAGAATGTGGTTCACGTTGTATCAGATAATGCAAGTTGCAATGTCAATGCAGGTAATATTTTAAATTTATATTACTTTCAATTAAAAATTGGATCATATTTTCAATCTTTTTACTAAATTTACTTTGTTTTTTCAAGTCGCCTTTCGAAAAATCGATTTCCACCCTTATACTGTGCTAGTCATTGTTTAGACATGTTGTTTGAGGATATTCAAAATTCCTCATCTAGAAATCAAATTTATATTCTGATAATCTTATTTTACTATTTTATATTTTTTATTTATTGATTTTAGTGGTCTTAGTCCTAATCATGTCAAATACAATAATTCTATCAATTCAAAAGGATATTGCTTGGAGTTATGCAATATGTTGGATCCTAAAAATTCAAATATAGCGGGTTGTATTTTTTTTGTGGTAAAGTAACAAATAGTGGAATTTATCAACACAAGTTACATTTAGTTGGAAGCAATAGAAATACGAAAGTTTGTCCAAAATGTCTCGAGCATGTTAAAGAAGAAATTAGAGAGTTCATGCAAAAAAAAGAAGAATAATTTGAAGAATCAAATGGATGATATTTCTCATTCTGATAATATTGATGATTTAGAAGAACATGAAAATGACCTTCAAACAAAATGAAAGGGAAACGGTCAATATCCAATCCAAGTATCCATCCTATGGTCCAAGGTAAAAAGTGTAAAAAAATTGGACCTATTAATCTTTATTTTATGAAAGATGTCAATGAAATTGTTAAACAAAGACGTTCAAAAAGACAAAGGATAATTTGATGGAAATAAAAAGAAGTTAAGAGATATTGCGATTGTGAAATTTGCTAGATGGATGTATGATGCTGGAAATCCTTTCAATGTCGTTAAATATGATTCTTTCGAGTATTATATTAAACCTATTAGGCAATTTGGATCGGGATGAAGCCTCCATTATATTATGAAGTCAGGCTTAAGTATTTGAAGGAGTTGGCAAATACAAACTTGCTTCTCAAATCCCATGAAGAAGATCATGCCAAGTTTGGGTGCACAATCATGGCAGATGGGTGGACGGATAAAAAGGGTAGGACTCATATAATTTTTTTGATAAATGGGTCATAAAGGAAGCGTATTTGTTGAATCAATTGATGCTTCAGGCTATTCTCACACAACTGACAAGATAAAGTTACTTTCTAAATTTGTGTAACGCAT